>NW_027476115.1:1225000-1230000 GCF_051020955.1 Megalopta genalis
TCACTTGTGGCTTCAGTCCCCCGCGTTACGTTATGCGGTTTTTCTGGTCTGACTGGAATGCCGCATTTTCGTTATCTGAACACGCCACAAAGCAACACGCCGACGGAGTGAATGCTGCCGAGTTGACGGATGCATCAGATGCATCGGCGATGAGGGTATTTTGAGACCGCCAGTGCGTTGTACATGTAGTACTTCGCATAATGGCGAGGCCCTTGAACTAAGCATACGGGCTGTGGCGTGTTCATGTACAGCATTGAATATGCTGTACTACTCCCTACCGGGGGACTGTTGTCACTTGTGGCTGCAGTCCCCCGCGTCACGTTGTGCGGTTTTTCTGGTCTGACCGGAATGCCGCATTTTCGTTGTCTGAGCGCGCCACGTAGCAACATGCCGCTGGATCTAGAAATCGGGATGCAACCAATCACCTGGGCAACCCAGGCCGCAAGGGGCAAACGTGCCCTAGCCACACTTGAGCCTCCACGAAAAAGGTACCGCTGGATAGCTCGTGTTCTCAAAACGCAGCGAACCGAACGAAGTGTGGTGGAGAGGAAGAGGCAGCCTCTCCGACTGCTGTCTCCCGCGTGTTTGCCGTGCGTGGCGACCCTTGTCGTCGGAAAAGAGGATCCTGGGATCTGAGGGGGCCCTCTCCTGCGGGTGAGACGTCCCCAACACGTACCTTTGGCCTCTGCTTCGGCTAGATGGGAGGCTGGACGAGAAAAGCAGCCCTGGTCCAGTCAATCGGCTTGGAACGACCATACGCTTCGGCGAGTGGGTTCTGACGGGCGAGGACGCGGGCTGGGTTGAGCAATCGGCCCAGTCAGCAGACTATGTCCGGTGCGTAGCCCTAACCCAGCCTGATGGCGGGTTCCAAAATGTGTGGGTCGGTGGTGGCCGGGGAGCGTACCGGATGAAGGCAAAGATCTAACTATGGGATCTAAATTGAAAGTACAAATTGAACGTTCGAAGTCGGCGGGTCCAGCTCCTACTCGGAGTGAAGCCGTCGCCACAGACGCGGAAGCTACAGCAGCAGCTGTTAGCCCTCCTGCGTCTGCGAAAAAGACAAGGTCCGGGAAGGTGCTGAACATCGCCAATCCTCGTGTGACCTTGGAGAGATGCGTGACACCCACGCGAGCGGTCTCGGTGAAAACTGAGGCCACGGTAGAAGGCGCGCCGGACACCGGTAACGTGGGGACAGCGCCCAAGTCGGGGGACTCCCCCAGCCGCAAGGCTGGGAAGGAGAAACCCAGAAAAATCGAATCAGTCAAAGACACGCTCGTGAAGGTGCAACCGGCACCCGTGCGTGTCGAAGACCCCGAAGGTGGCGGTTGGAAAACCGTCACCAAAAAGTCGAAGCGTGCCAAGCCAGTCGCACCTACTGGCAAGGCCGCAGCAAACCAGGCCAGGAAATCGAAGGGGACGGTTTCCGGGCACAAGGTACGGCCTCTCGATCTCGTGAGAGACGAAGCCTTCAGGCGAGTATCGGAGATACGGACCTTTTGCTTTCGACCCGAGTCGAAAGTCAACAAGGAGTCCGGGTCGAAGATACTAGCAGAAGTCGGAGCACTCAACGAGTTGGTCCAGGAGCTGATTCAACGAAACAGCTTCGTCGAAGGGCAACTCGCCGCGGTCAGGGCGGACCTAAAAGCGCGTCCTGCCGTAATGAGTGCGGCGCGACCTGGGCCGTCCAAGGGAACCCTCCCGAAGACGGTCTCCAATGCCGCGCAGTTGACCTACGCCCAAGTGGCAAAGGTCAACCAGTCAGCGACTCCGGAGGCGAGAAGACCACCGACACAATACGTGGTGCGTATCTTCCCGCCAAAGGATAAAGGACAGAACAGCGATGCTACTAAGAGAGCTGTTCTGTCGATCGTAAAACCTGCGAAGGAGGCGATCCGTGTCAGATCGGTTCGACGCATCCACTCCGGTGGCATCGTCGTCGAAACCGATCGCAAGGAGGACCTAAAAGCCTTCGTAGGCAATAAGAAGCTGGCGAGTGCGGGACTGTCCGTCTCCTTGCCCAGCAAACGGGACCCCGAGGTCCTGATTTATGACATTCCGAAAGGGATGGGCAAGGAGGAAATTGCCTCCAGTCTTTGGAGGCAAAACCTCTCTGAGGCGTCCCAGAAGGATGTGCCTTCGGGTGTTCGGGTCAGTCGCATGGCTGGCAAGACCCCGGAGACAGCCAACTGGGTAGTGGCCGTCAGTCCGCAGATTCGTCGGCGGCTGGCGCAGAGAGGGGACCGGGTGTACCTCGGGTGGAGTTCCTGTCGTGTGCGGGACTTCATACAGGTCACCCGATGCTATAAGTGCCAGCGCTTCGGGCACACGGCGAAGCGCTGCAAATTCAAAGAGGATGTCTGCGGACATTGTGCCGAAAAAGGGCACGGCTATGCCCTCTGTAACAGGAAGAGCAAGCCTCCGGTCTGCTCCAACTGTAAAGACAGAGGGCGACCATTTGAACACAAGTCGCGAGACCCGGCCTGCGCCTCCTATCAGGAAGCGCTGGTTTTGGAGATGTCTCGCGTTAGACAAGAATAATTTGAATTGAATGGATAGTACAAACGACCGGCGACGCTCGAGAGTCATACGGGTCATGCAGCATAACATGCAGCGGGCCCGAAACGTGACCGACGAAGTCCGGACTGAGATGCATAGGCGAGGGGTAGATGTGTTGCTTGCACAAGAGCCATATAGCTGGCGGGGTACTGTGCCCGGGCTAGGCTTGAGAACGAGGCTGATCACGGCAGGCGAACCGGTGATGGCTGCAATAGCGGTCAGAAACCCGGATCTAACCGTGGTCAAAGTCTCTAACTTGTGCGACACGCATTTGTCCTGTGTCAGCATCTCGGGTTCGTTTGGGAGCTTCTTCCTGATCAGCCAGTACTTTCAATGCTCCGATGACGTTGAATCAGGTCTGGCGCGGTTGGAGAGAGCTCTTTCCGCACTTAAGCATAACCGAGTCATTATCTCTGCCGACGTTAACGCGAAATCAGCCCAGTGGGGCAGCGCGGAGACGGACGTGAGAGGCCGTAAACTCGAAGAGTTTATCGTGAGCCATGGCTTGGTTGTCTTGAACGAGGCTGGAAACGCTCCGACGTTTTCCAGCCCTAGTGGACAGTCATACATCGACGTCACACTATCGACACCTGATATTTGCGACAAGGTGCGAGGTTGGAAGGTCCGCGAGGACCTGACGACCAGCGACCACCGAGTCATAGAGTTTTCTTTGAGTTTTTGCGCCGAGGACGGTGCTGCCGAAATTAGTAGCAACAGCAGCACCAACCGGAACGGATTATTACCAAGGTTCCGACTCCGAAGCGCAAAATGGCCCGAGTTCGACAAGGCGCTGCAGGAAAGTAAGAGGAGTATATCCCCCGATCCATTGAACAATAAGGGGGATGTCGAACATCTAGCACAGGAGATCGAAAGAATGATCGTCCAAGCGTGCGACTCCTCGATGCCAACCAAGCAGTGGCATTCAAAATCCGTCCCATGGTGGACGGCCGACCTGACGAGGCAAAAGAGGCGAGTCTACAAACTTAGACGAGCCTCGCAGAACGCAGCATGTTCAGAGGAGCAGAGGGCGGCCAAGAGGACCGAGTATCTTAAACAGAGAAAGGCCTACAAAGCCGCCATCAAAGCTGCTCGGTCGCACAGCTGGCGTGCATTCGTGACCGAGCAGGGAAACAAGGAACCCTGGGGCCTCATTTATAAGATCACGAGGCAGAAGATGACAGCCAGCACGGTCATCTCCAATATAAATCGTAACACTGCCCAGGGTTACACCACAGACTGGGACTCCACCGCTTCCGCGCTGCTGGAGGGGTTAATTCCGGACGATAGCCCCGCGAATGACTCCCCGGATCATGCGCGAGTCAGGAGGGAAGCTGCCATCGAGCCGGAGAGTGAGGACGCCAGTCCCTTCACCCTCTCGGAGCTCAGATCGGCGGTCAACCGACTGAAGAGCGGCAAGTGTCCAGGCCTAGATCGGATCGAGCCGGAGATTTTAAAACGTTCGTGTAATACAATCTCACGCGAGCTCCTCCGACTCTACAACGGATGCCTGGCACACGGAGTCTTTCCCGTGGAATGGAAAGTCGGGTCCATCATTACCATCCTTAAAGGACCCGAGAAACCTGAAACGGAGATAAAGTCCTACAGACCAATATGCTTGCTTTCGGTCGTAGGCAAAGTCTTGGAGAAGCTAATCGCTACGCGATTAGCTAGTTTGTTTTTGCACCCCGACTACGCCTCCGATCGGCAATACGGATTCAGGCCGCATCGATCCACGACTGATGCCGTGGTAAAGATGAGGGAGCTTGCGTCCGGTCGAGAGGAAAAGTACGTCGTGGGTCTGCTCTTCGACATTGCTGCGGCCTTTGATAATGTCTGGTGGCCAAGCATACTCAACGCGTTGAGGAAGCGAGGCTGCCCAAAAAACCTATTTAGATTGGTGGTCGACTACTTCGACGGCCGCGTGGTGACTATGGTGTCTGATCGCGGTGCAGTGCGGAAGAAAGTCACTAAGGGCTGCCCACAGGGATCGATTCTTGGTCCGAGCTGTTGGAACTTAGTCTTCGACGAGGTTCTACAGCTCTTATCGAACGCCGGGCTCGCTTGCGAGCCCATCGCCTATGCAGACGACCTTCTTGTCTTGATCTTCGCGAACAGCAGGAAGGGTCTAGAAAGCAATGGCCAATTGGTTGTGGACACCATTTCTCGCTGGTGCGACCAGCAGAAATTGTCGCTGTCTGCGACCAAGACCGAGATGTTTTTCTTAAAAGGCTCTCTCGACAGAGAGAGGCCACCTGTGATAAAAGTAGGAGGTCGGAATATTGCCGTCAAGGACTCTGTGCGTTACCTTGGCGTGCATTTTGACTCTAGACTGGGTATCCATTCCCATGTCGAGTATTTGAATGCCAAGTCCTTGCGAACGTTTAATGCGCTAGCAAGGATTGCTAAGTCGAACTGGGGATTGGGATATCGGACGATGCGTACTT
>NW_027476115.1:1235000-1245000 GCF_051020955.1 Megalopta genalis
GTAACACGCCGCTGGTACTTTATTTTATTATAATAATTTAATTATAAGACAGAAACCGCTGGTACTTGGTTGTAAAATCTCCATTATCCGAACGAAAGCAATACGCCGTTGGTACTTGGTTATAAAATTTTCATTACAAGATAGAAAGCAATATGCCGCTGGTTATATTAATGTAATCTTATGGAAAGCATTACGCCGCTGGAACTTTGACCATTGCAATAATCGATCGGAAGCTATACACAGCAAGGAATACGAATATTATACCAAGAGATCGAAAACAATACGCTGTTCGGACGTTTTGACTAGCTGTCGCACAGTGCAGACGCGTCGACCCGTCGCTCCGCATTTCGAGCGCAATTTCAGTGGTTTTTCAGTTCAGAAAATTACAGAGAGTGTTTGGTTGTGTTGCAGGAGTCAAACTGAATGATTTGATGCATAAAGTTTAATTAAACTCCCATTAGTTTGCCGGGAAACATCGATTCTTCCGATCTAGAAAGAGACAGAGATAGACGATCCGCGTTATGTTAAATATCTCCAGGTTACCGATTCCACAAAATTATAAAAAGTATACGGCTGTGTAGCGGGGATCAAAACGAGTAATTTCATGTATAAAGTTTAATTAAACTCCCAATAGTTTGCCGGGAAACATCGATTATTCCGATCTAGAAAGAGACAGAGACAGTCGATCCGCGTTATGTTAAATATTTCAAGGTTTCCGATTCCACAAAATTATAAAAAGTATACGGCTGTGTAGCGGGGATCAAAACGAGTAATTTCGTGTATAAAGTTTAATTAATCTCCCATTACTTTGCCGGGAAACATCGATTATTCCGATCTAGAAAGAGACAGAGATAGACGATCCGCGTTATGTTAAATATCTCCAGGTTACCGATTCCACAAAATTATAAAAAGTATACGGCTGTGTAGCGGGGATCAAAACGAGTAATTTCATGTATAAAGTTTAATTAATCTCCCAATAGTTTGCCGGGAAACATCGATAATTCCGATCTAGAAAGAGACAGAGACAGTCGATCCGCGTTATGTTAAATATTTCAAGGTTCCCGATTCCACAAAATTATAAAAAGTATACGGCTGTGTAGCAGGGATCAAAACGAGTAATTTCGTGTATAAAGTTTAATTAATATCCCATTAGTTTCCGGGAAACATCGATAATTCCGATCTAGAAAGAGACAGAGACAGTCGATCCGCGTTATGTTAAATATCTCAAGGTTACCGATTCCACAAAATTATAAAACGTATACGGCTGTGTAGCGGGGATCAAAACGAGTAATTTCATGTATAAAGTTTAATTAAACTCCCAATAGTTTGCCGGGAAACATCGATTATTCCGATCTAGAAAGAGACAGAGACAGTCGATCCGCGTTATGTTAAATATCTCAAGGTTACCGATTCCACAAAATTATAAAAAGTATACGGCTGTGTAGCGGGGATCAAAACGAGTAATTTCATGTATAAAGTTTAATTAAACTCCCAATAGTTTGCCGGGAAACATCGATTATTCCGATCTAGAAAGAGACAGAGACAGTCGATCCGCGTTATGTTAAATATTTCAAGGTTCCCGATTCCACAAAATTATAAAAAGTATACGGCTGTGTAGCGGGGATCAAAACGAGTAATTTCGTGTATAAAGTTTAATTAATCTCCCATTACTTTGCCGGGAAACATCGATTATTCCGATCTAGAAAGAGACAGAGATAGACGATCCGCGTTATGTTAAATATCTCCAGGTTACCGATTCCACAAAATTATAAAAAGTATACGGCTGTGTAGCGGGGATCAAAACGAGTAATTTCATGTATAAAGTTTAATTAATCTCCCAATAGTTTGCCGGGAAACATCGATAATTCCGATCTAGAAAGAGACAGAGACAGTCGATCCGCGTTATGTTAAATATCTCAAGGTTACCGATTCCACAAAATTATAAAAAGTATACGGCTGTGTAGCGGGGATCAAAACGAGTAATTTCGTGTATAAAGTTTAATTAATCTCCCATTACTTTGCCGGGAAACATCGATTATTCCGATCTAGAAAGAGACAGAGATAGACGATCCGCGTTATGTTAAATATCTCCAGGTTACCGATTCCACAAAATTATAAAAAGTATACGGCTGTGTAGCGGGGATCAAAACGAGTAATTTCATGTATAAAGTTTAATTAAACTCCCAATAGTTTGCCGGGAAACATCGATTATTCCGATCTAGAAAGAGACAGAGACAGTCGATCCGCGTTATGTTAAATATCTCAAGGTTACCGATTCCACAAAATTATAAAAAGTATACGGCTGTGTAGCGGGGATCAAAACGAGTAATTTCATGTATAAAGTTTAATTAAACTCCCAATAGTTTGCCGGGAAACATCGATTATTCCGATCTAGAAAGAGACAGAGACAGTCGATCCGCGTTATGTTAAATATTTCAAGGTTCCCGATTCCACAAAATTATAAAAAGTATACGGCTGTGTAGCGGGGATCAAAACGAGTAATTTCGTGTATAAAGTTTAATTAATATCCCATTACTTTGCCGGGAAACATCAATACTTCGATCGCGCGAGAGAGACAGAGAAACGAACAGACTTTTTTTCGATTTACGGCTAAAATAAATTTTTCTCATTTTATTCAATAACACATTCTTGCTTAGATAACTTTTTTACATAGGGATTAAGCATTTAGAACGATATAATGTTTAAAATAAGGGCACTTTACTCTTGACATTTTACGGTTTTTTCAATTTTCTGAAAAATCCTATCATTAGATTTTTTTAAAAATACGATATTCTTGCTTAACTAACGTTTCTACATAGGGATTAAGCATTTAGAACGAAATCTAATGTCAGAAAATGGCACTTTACTCTTGACATTTTTCGGTTTTTTCAATTTTCTGGAAAATCCTATCATTAGATTTTTTTAAAAATACGATATTCTTGCTTAACTAACGTTTTTACATAGGGATTAAGCATTTAGAACGAAATCTAATGTAGGAAAATGGTACTTTACTCTTGATCGGTACGTTGGGACTTTGAAAATATTCGGCCGTACGCGGCGCGTCTCGGCGCTTCGAACAGCTCCGGTGTCCCCATTATTTTCGATTTACGGCTAAAATAAATTTTTCTAATTTTTTTCAATAACATATTCTTGCTTAAATAACTTTTTTACATAGGGATTAAGCATTTAGAACGATACATTGTTTAAAATAAGGGCACTTTACTCTTGACATTTTACGGTTTTTTCAATTTTATGAAAAATCCTATCATTAGATTTTTTTAAAAATACGATAATCTTGCTTAACTAACGTTTCTACATAGGGATTAAGCATTTAGAACGAAATCTAATGTAGGAAAATGGTACTTTACTCTTGATCGGTACGTTGGGACTTTGAAAATATTCGGGCGTTCCAATCGCTCGTCTGTTGCATCATAGCGCGTCTCGGCGCAATCGACCGATTCGCTCGACCCATTATTTTCGATTTACGGCTAAAATAAATTTTTCTCATTTTATTCAATAACATATTCTTGCTTAGATAACTTTTTTACATAGGGATTAAGCATTTAGAACGATATAATGTTTAAAATAAGGGCACTTTACTCTTGACATTTTACGGTTTTTTCAATTTTATGAAAAATCCTATCATTAGATTTTTTTAAAAATACGATAATCTTGCTTAACTAACGTTTCTACATAGGGATTAAGCATTTAGAACGAAATCTAATGTCAGAAAATGGCACTTTACTCTTGACATTTTTCGGTTTTTTCAATTTTCTGGAAAATCCTATCATTAGATTTTTTTTAAAATACGATATTCTTGCTTAACTAACGTTTTTACATAGGGATTAAGCATTTAGAACGAAATCTAATGTAGGAAAATGGTACTTTACTCTTGACCGGTACGTTGGGACTTTGAAAATATTCGGGCGTTCCAATCGCTCGTCTGTTGCATCATAGCGCGTCTCGGCGCAATCGACCGATTCGCTCGACCCATTATTTTCGATTTACGGCTAAAATAAATTTTTCTCATTTTATTCAATAACATATTCTTGCTTAGATAACTTTTTTACATAGGGATTAAGCATTTAGAACGATATAATGTTTAAAATAAGGGCACTTTACTCTTGACATTTTACGGTTTTTTCAATTTTCTGAAAAATCCTATCATTAGATTTTTTTAAAAATACGATAATCTTGCATAACTAACGTTTCTACATAGGGATTAAGCATTTAGAACGAAATCTAATGTCAGAAAATGGCACTTTACTCTTGACATTTTTCGGTTTTTTCAATTTTCTGGAAAATCCTATCATTAGATTTTTTTAAAAATACGATATTCTTGCTTAACTAACGTTTTTACATAGGGATTAAGCATTTAGAACGAAATCTAATGTAGGAAAATGGTACTTTACTCTTGATCGGTACGTTGGGACTTTGAAAATATTCGGGCGTTCCAATCGCTCGTCTGTTGCATCATAGCGCGTCTCGGCGCAATCGACCGATTCGCTCGACCCATTATTTTCGATTTACGGCTAAAATAAATTTTTCTCATTTTATTCAATAACATATTCTTGCTTAGATAACTTTTTTACATAGGGATTAAGCATTTAGAACGATATAATGTTTAAAATAAGGGCACTTTACTCTTGACATTTTACGGTTTTTTCAATTTTCTGAAAAATCCTATCATTAGATTTTTTTAAAAATACGATAATCTTGCATAACTAACGTTTCTACATAGGGATTAAGCATTTAGAACGAAATCTAATGTCAGAAAATGGCACTTTACTCTTGACATTTTTCGGTTTTTTCAATTTTCTGGAAAATCCTATCATTAGATTTTTTTTAAAATACGATATTCTTGCTTAACTAACGTTTTTACATAGGGATTAAGCATTTAGAACGAAATCTAATGTAGGAAAATGGTACTTTACTCTTGATCGGTACGTTGGGACTTTGAAAATATTCGGGCGTACGCGGCGCGCTCGGCGCTTCGAACAGCTCCGGTGTCCCCATTATTTTCGATTTACGGCTAAAATAAATTTTTCTCATTTTATTCAATAACATATTCTTGCTTAGATAACTTTTTTACATAGGGATTAAGCATTTAGAACGATATAATGTTTAAAATAAGGGCACTTTACTCTTGACATTTTACGGTTTTTTCAATTTTATGAAAAATCCTATCATTAGATTTTTTTAAAAATACGATAATCTTGCATAACTAACGTTTCTACATAGGGATTAAGCATTTAGAACGAAATCTAATGTCAGAAAATGGCACTTTACTCTTGACATTTTTCGGTTTTTTCAATTTTCTGGAAAATCCTATCATTAGATTTTTTTTAAAATACGATATTCTTGCTTAACTAACGTTTTTACATAGGGATTAAGCATTTAGAACGAAATCTAATGTAGGAAAATGGTACTTTACTCTTGATCGGTACGTTGGGACTTAGAAAATATTCGGGCGTACGCGGCGCGCTCGGCGCTTCGAACAGCTCCGGTGTCCCCATTATTTTCGATTTACGGCTAAAATAAATTCTTCTAATTTTTTTCAATTACATATTCTTGCTTAAATAACTTTTTTACATAGGGATTAAGCATTTAAAACGATACATTGTTTAAAATAATGGCACTTTACTCTTGACATTTTACGGTTTTTTCAATTTTCTGAAAAATCCTATCATTAGATTTTTTTAAAAATACGATATTCTTGCTTAACTAACGTTTCTACATAGGGATTAAGGATTTAGAACGAAATCTAATGTCAGAAAATGGCACTTTACTCTTGACATTTTTCGGTTTTTTCAATTTTCTGGAAAATCCTATCATTAGATTTTTTTTAAAATACGATATTCTTGCTTAACTAACGTTTTTACATAGGGATTAAGCATTTAGAACGAAATCTAATGTAGGAAAATGGTACTTTACTCTTGACCGGTACGTTGGGACTTTGAAAATATTCGGGCGTTCCAATCGCTCGTCTGTTGCATCATAGCGCGTCTCGGCGCAATCGACCGATTCGCTCGACCCATTATTTTCGATTTACGGCTAAAATAAATTTTTCTCATTTTATTCAATAACATATTCTTGCTTAGATAACTTTTTTACATAGGGATTAAGCATTTAGAACGATATAATGTTTAAAATAAGGGCACTTTACTCTTGACATTTTACGGTTTTTTCAATTTTATGAAAAATCCTATCATTAGATTTTTTTAAAAATACGATAATCTTGCATAACTAACGTTTCTACATAGGGATTAAGCATTTAGAACGAAATCTAATGTCAGAAAATGGCACTTTACTCTTGACATTTTTCGGTTTTTTCAATTTTCTGGAAAATCCTATCATTAGATTTTTTTTAAAATACGATATTCTTGCTTAACTAACGTTTTTACATAGGGATTAAGCATTTAGAACGAAATCTAATGTAGGAAAATGGTACTTTACTCTTGACCGGTACGTTGGGACTTTGAAAATATTCGGGCGTTCCAATCGCTCGTCTGTTGCATCATAGCGCGTCTCGGCGCAATCGACCGATTCGCTCGACCCATTATTTTCGATTTACGGCTAAAATAAATTTTTCTCATTTTATTCAATAACATATTCTTGCTTAGATAACTTTTTTACATAGGGATTAAGCATTTAGAACGATATAATGTTTAAAATAAGGGCACTTTACTCTTGACATTTTACGGTTTTTTCAATTTTCTGAAAAATCCTATCATTAGATTTTTTTAAAAATACGATAATCTTGCATAACTAACGTTTCTACATAGGGATTAAGCATTTAGAACGAAATCTAATGTCAGAAAATGGCACTTTACTCTTGACATTTTTCGGTTTTTTCAATTTTCTGGAAAATCCTATCATTAGATTTTTTTTAAAATACGATATTCTTGCTTAACTAACGTTTTTACATAGGGATTAAGCATTTAGAACGAAATCTAATGTAGGAAAATGGTACTTTACTCTTGATCGGTACGTTGGGACTTAGAAAATATTCGGGCGTACGCGGCGCGCTCGGCGCTTCGAACAGCTCCGGTGTCCCCATTATTTTCGATTTACGGCTAAAATAAATTCTTCTAATTTTTTTCAATTACATATTCTTGCTTAAATAACTTTTTTACATAGGGATTAAGCATTTAGAACGATACATTGTTTAAAATAATGGCACTTTACTCCTGACATTTTACGGTTTTTTCAATTTTCTGAAAAATCCTATCATTAGATTTTTTTAAAAATACGATATTCTTGCTTAACTAACGTTTCTACATAGGGATTAAGCATTTAGAACGAAATCTAATGTCAGAAAATGGCACTTTACTCTTGACATTTTTCGGTTTTTTCAATTTTCTGGAAAATCCTATCATTAGATTTTTTTTAAAATACGATATTCTTGCTTAACTAACGTTTTTACATAGGGATTAAGCATTTAGAACGAAATCTAATGTAGGAAAATGGTACTTTACTCTTGACCGGTACGTTGGGACTTTGAAAATATTCGGGCGTTCCAATCGCTCGTCTGTTGCATCATAGCGCGTCTCGGCGCAATCGACCGATTCGCTCGACCCATTATTTTCGATTTACGGCTAAAATAAATTTTTCTCATTTTATTCAATAACATATTCTTGCTTAGATAACTTTTTTACATAGGGATTAAGCATTTAGAACGATATAATGTTTAAAATAAGGGCACTTTACTCTTGACATTTTACGGTTTTTTCAATTTTCTGAAAAATCCTATCATTAGATTTTTTTAAAAATACGATAATCTTGCATAACTAACGTTTCTACATAGGGATTAAGCATTTAGAACGAAATCTAATGTCAGAAAATGGCACTTTACTCTTGACATTTTTCGGTTTTTTCAATTTTCTGGAAAATCCTATCATTAGATTTTTTTTAAAATACGATATTCTTGCTTAACTAACGTTTTTACATAGGGATTAACCATTTAGAACGAAATCTAATGTAGGAAAATGGTACTTTACTCTTGATCGGTACGTTGGGACTTAGAAAATATTCGGGCGTACGCGGCGCGCTCGGCGCTTCGAACAGCTCCGGTGTCCCCATTATTTTCGATTTACGGCTAAAATAAATTTTTCTCATTTTATTCAATAACATATTCTTGCTTAGATAACTTTTTTACATAGGGATTAAGCATTTAGAACGATATAATGTTTAAAATAAGGGCACTTTACTCTTGACATTTTACGGTTTTTTCAATTTTATGAAAAATCCTATCATTAGATTTTTTTAAAAATACGATATTCTTGCTTAACTAACGTTTCTACATAGGGATTAAGCATTTAGAACGAAATCTAATGTCAGAAAATGGCACTTTACTCTTGACATTTTTCGGTTTTTTCAATTTTCTGGAAAATCCTATCATTAGATTTTTTTAAAAATACGATATTCTTGCTTAACTAACGTTTTTACATAGGGATTAAGCATTTAGAACGAAATCTAATGTAGGAAAATGGTACTTTACTCTTGATCGGTACGTTGGGACTTAGAAAATATTCGGCCGTACGCGGCGCGTCTCGGCGCTTCGAACAGCTCCGGTGTCCCCATTATTTTCGATTTACGGCTAAAATAAATTTTTCTAATTTTTTTCAATTACATATTCTTGCTTAAATAACTTTTTTACATAGGGATTAAGCATTTAGAACGACATGTTGTTTAAAATAATGGTACTTTACTCTTGTGATTTTTCGGTTTTTTTTGATTATTTTGAAAAATAAATTTTTGTAATTTTTTTAAATACGATATTCGTGATCAGTGAACGATTTCACATATGGATTAAGCATTTAGAATCGTGCGGACGCGTTATTAAAAAAGTTTACTCGATGCGATGGGACTTTAAAAAGTTTGTGAAAATTTTCATATTGGGAAAAAATGTGTAATTTTTTGTCTAGTTTACGGTAGTGTAATTTATTTTAATGTTTACTATAAAAATTTTTTTCGTTCGTTCACGCGCTATGTTACAACAGCACGGCCGGGCGGTCTGTTGCCGCAGCGGTTTACACTCATAAGCGCGCGTGCTATTCGGCCGGCGGCGCCGGCGTCCTTGCCGGCCGTTCGGTATCTATAAGAGATACACGGTCCGTGCGAGGCGGACGGAGCAGAGCGGGTTTTGGGCCAATTCTACGATCTCGGTCGAGAAGCTGTCTCAGAGCTCCTTCGGGGCTTCGGTCCTGACTGTTTCGTGCCGTTTACGTTACGGACTTTTCTCCACACAGCGTGGCCACGGGTCGGTGTCTTTGACCGAATGGCCCATATGTGGCAAGCCCTACGGGGTTGGTTACCCGTATGCACTTTGTATGTATACTCGTACTCACTGAGCAATCGACTCTTCTGTCCGAGCGATGGAAAAATTTTTTAAAATGCATCTGTAAGATTTGGAAGCAAATCGTACCAATTGAAAACTGTGGCTAAAATGAATAGCCCAGTGGAGAGAGAAAACTATCAAAAAACTGATTTTTTAAATCAAGAGGTGTCAGAAATCGAAATGCCTAGCGCGAGCGGAAGAACACGCTTTCTCGCCAGTCCAGCATGTGTCCTGTCCGTTCTTCCTCGGCTTGCCGATTTTGCCCAGATCAGAGGTTTCGTGCTTCCGGCGGTCAGAAGATCAGCGTGAGCGTACGCGCTTCCACGACTATGGCATCACCCATGTACTTTTTCCTTTGAATATATTTGAGTACATAAAAAATATTAAAACATATAGAGAGAACTGTGTCTTGGATCTTAAAAATTTGTCAATAGCGATGATATATTATTACTTAACTTGAAGTATTTGTACGTTTTAGCTGGGACGTACATTTATCTTACAAGATGTTAATAGCGAGACTCTTGAAGATAAAATTATCTTGTGATTTTATGAAGGCAAAGATAGAAACGTACGAAGCTGGCGTACGTAGAAAAATGTGATTTTACGATAGAACAAAAATATAATACGTACGTTTTTGGGCGTACGGTAAAATATCTGTAT
>NW_027476115.1:1252500-1255000 GCF_051020955.1 Megalopta genalis
GAGCCGCTGTAAGGGTGCAGCCCACCCAAATGGCCTGCCTTCGCGCTAATGTGGCGGCGGCTCTAGTCACTTTGAGGGAGGCATGTTATGGGTCATGGGGTTGCCACCCCCATGGCTCTATTGTCGTAGGCCCGAAGAATCAAAAGATAGATTATGGGTCAAGTGACCCATTGTCGGCGGGCCCTCGGGCCACTCGGATCGCCGACCCTACGACAGCGGCCACAGTGGATCGGAATGTTTGTCCGACGACCTCGAGAAATAAACCCAACAAGTCCAGTAACGACGCACAACATCCTGCGTCGCGGGGGGCACTACATCCGTGTCCCCATTGTTCGCGATCCTTTCCCACTTCCATCGGGTTAGGGGTCCATGTGAGGAGAGCTCATCCGGACGAGGCCAACCAACGAGTGCAGGTGGCGGTAAAGAAGGTTAGGTGGACTCAGGAGGAGACTGAGATGGTGGCGGCGGCTGAGGCGCTTGCGAGTGTGCAGGGCAACGTCAAATTTATGAACGAACATCTGCTGACGGTCTTCGACAATAAATTCAGTCTTGATCGACTGAAGGGCCTCAGAAAGAAATTGACGTATAAAGCTCTTGTTACACAGAAGATCGGTGTATGCCGCGAGCGTGGAACTGCCGTTGAGTCTCAACCTTCAACCTCCAGTGTCACTCAACATCACGACACAAGTCATCGACAGGCGGATTCGCCTACTCCTGTTCAGGAGCACTCTGCGTCGGCACAGCAACATCAGTGCCAATATATTGACGCTATCCGTAAGCTGATTGATCCGGCCGAAAGGGTGAAATCCCATGAAGCGGAGGAACTCGTAAGTCTTGCGAGAACGGTTCTTAATCGAGAACCAATAACACCGAGTGCTTGTTGTCGATGGCTTCAACGAGTCTTTCCGACGCCTTCTGCGAAAGTAAAGGAGCGGAGAACACCACTGCTCCGGCCACCTAAAGCTGCACCTGCCGGGCCCGTGCCGAGGTGGAGACTGAGGAGAAGGGAGTATGCGGCCATGCAGGAACTCTGGAGGAAGGACATGTCTCGCGCGGCCGGGCTTGTACTGGATGGCCCGGTGCAGGCTCAAACACCAACCGTTGGCGAGATGGTGGAGTACTGGACACCTATGCTCACCAGTCCTTCTGTCCCCATTGAACACCTTCATCCAGTTCAGGAAAGGGAGGACCTGCATTGGATCGCTGAGCCGGTTCGTGGCCATGAGATCCAGGCCAATGAGATCCCGCTCTCCTCGGCATCGGGTCTCGATAACATCTCGAGCAGGCAATGGAGGAGTGTGCCAGTAGTTCTAAGAACCTTATTTTATAATGTCATCCTTGCGGTAGGGGCATTTCCATCTGAGCTCCTCATCAGCAGGACGGTATTTATCCCTAAGAAGGACGGAAGCTCAACACCATCCGAGTTCCGTCCTATAAGTGTGGCTTCAGTCGTCGTTCGTCAGCTGCATAAAATCTTGGCGGTGAGATTGGCAAAAGCCGGTCTCATCGATGAGCGGCAACGAGGAGTACACGATGGCTGTGCTGAGAACGTTCTTGTACTGTCAACTGCCCTTCGTGACGCACGGAGCTGCTTAAAGCAGCTTCACGTTGTGTCCTTAGATGTGGCCAAGGCGTTTGACAGCGTTAGTCACCATGCCATAACATCGGCACTAAGGGGATTGGGACTCCCGGAGCTCTTTGTGAGGTACATAACAGCGACGTACCATAATAGCCGAACCGTGCTTCAGGTCCATGGAGAGACATCGGATCCGATCCGGGTAGCGAGGGGTGTGCGGCAGGGCGATCCCTTGTCGTCCCTGCTATTCTCGATCGTCATGGACCGGGTGATAAGGGTGTTACCCGAGGAGGTCGGCTATGTTATCAGGGAGCAAAGGGTCAATATACTGGCGTATGCGGATGACCTGATCTTGTTCGCGTCCTCCGTTTCAGGAATGCAGGGCATGCTTCGAACGGCTGAGGAAGAGGCACGAAAGTACGGGTTGGAATTCAACTCCGATAAATGTCTGGCTATGTCCATCCAGATCGCTGGTAAAGAAAAGAAGTACAAGATACTCTCCGCCAGCAAATTTGAGGTCAACGGTCGGTCTATAAAACAACTGGGACCTACCGAGGGCTTCCGATATCTGGGCATTAAGATCTCGCCAATGGGTATTGAAAAACCTGGGGGCAAGCTAGACAGAGAGTTGGCCAATATCACCAAGGCGCCACTCAAGCCTCAACAGCGCCTCAAGATCTTGCGCTGTTTCCTCATTCCGCGTTTTTATCACCAGCTGGTTTTGACAAGATGCCCACTTAAAATCTTGAAGGCATTAGATAAACAGACGCGGCTGGCCGTTCGAAGGTGGTTGCGTCTGCCCAAAGATGTACCACTTGGGTATTTCCACGCCAGTTGCAAGGAGGGTGGACTTGGCATCCCCGCGTTTCGAACATCGATACCGGGTATGATGCACGCCAGGTTAACATCAATGGCGAGGTCCTC
>NW_027476115.1:1260000-1295000 GCF_051020955.1 Megalopta genalis
CCAATAGTTTGCCGGGAAACATCGATTATTCCGATCTAGAAAGAGACAGAGACAGTCGATCCGCGTTATGTTAAATATCTCAAGGTTACCGATTCCACAAAATTATAAAAAGTATACGGCTGTGTAGCAGGGATCAAAACGAGTAATTTCGTGTATAAAGTTTAATTAATATCCCATTAGTTTCCGGGAAACATCGATAATTCCGATCTAGAAAGAGACAGAGACAGTCGATCCGCGTTATGTTAAATATCTCAAGGTTACCGATTCCACAAAATTATAAAAAGTATACGGCTGTGTAGCGGGGATCAAAACGAGTAATTTCATGTATAAAGTTTAATTAATCTCCCATTACTTTGCCGGGAAACATCGATTATTCCGATCTAGAAAGAGACAGAGATAGACGATCCGCGTTATGTTAAATATTTCAAGGTTCCCGATTCCACAAAATTATAAAAAGTATACGGCTGTGTAGCAGGGATCAAAACGAATAATTTCGTGTATAAAGTTTAATTAATATCCCATTAGTTTCCGGGAAACATCGATAATTCCGATCTAGAAAGAGACAGAGACAGTCGATCCGCGTTATGTTAAATATCTCAAGGTTACCGATTCCACAAAATTATAAAAAGTATACGGCTGTGTAGCGGGGATCAAAACGAGTAATTTCATGTATAAAGTTTAATTAAACTCCCATTAGTTTCCGGGAAACATCGATAATTCCGATCTAGAAAGAGACAGAGACAGTCGATCCGCGTTATGTTAAATATCTCAAGGTTACCGATTCCACAAAATTATAAAAAGTATACGGCTGTGTAGCGGGGATCAAAACGAGTAATTTCATGTATAAAGTTTAATTAAACTCCCAATAGTTTGCCGGGAAACATCGATTATTCCGATCTAGAAAGAGACAGAGACAGTCGATCCGCGTTATGTTAAATATTTCAAGGTTCCCGATTCCACAAAATTATAAAAAGTATACGGCTGTGTAGCGGGGATCAAAACGAGTAATTTCGTGTATAAAGTTTAATTAATCTCCCATTACTTTGCCGGGAAACATCGATTATTCCGATCTAGAAAGAGACAGAGATAGACGATCCGCGTTATGTTAAATATCTCCAGGTTACCGATTCCACAAAATTATAAAAAGTATACGGCTGTGTAGCGGGGATCAAAACGAGTAATTTCATGTATAAAGTTTAATTAAACTCTCAATAGTTTGCCGGGAAACATCGATTATTCCGATCTAGAAAGAGACAGAGACAGTCGATCCGCGTTATGTTAAATATCTCAAGGTTACCGATTCCACAAAATTATAAAAAGTATACGGCTGTGTAGCGGGGATCAAAACGAGTAATTTCATGTATAAAGTTTAATTAAACTCCCAATAGTTTGCCGGGAAACATCGATTATTCCGATCTAGAAAGAGACAGAGACAGTCGATCCGCGTTATGTTAAATATCTCAAGGTTACCGATTCCACAAAATTATAAAAAGTATACGGCTGTGTAGCGGGGATCAAAACGAGTAATTTCATGTATAAAGTTTAATTAAACTCCCAATAGTTTGCCGGGAAACATCGATTATTCCGATCTAGAAAGAGACAGAGACAGTCGATCCGCGTTATGTTAAATATTTCAAGGTTCCCGATTCCACAAAATTATAAAAAGTATACGGCTGTGTAGCGGGGATCAAAACGAGTAATTTCGTGTATAAAGTTTAATTAATCTCCCATTACTTTGCCGGGAAACATCGATTATTCCGATCTAGAAAGAGACAGAGATAGACGATCCGCGTTATGTTAAATATCTCCAGGTTACCGATTCCACAAAATTATAAAAAGTATACGGCTGTGTAGCGGGGATCAAAACGAGTAATTTCATGTATAAAGTTTAATTAAACTCCCAATAGTTTGCCGGGAAACATCGATTATTCCGATCTAGAAAGAGACAGAGACAGTCGATCCGCGTTATGTTAAATATCTCAAGGTTACCGATTCCACAAAATTATAAAAAGTATACGGCTGTGTAGCGGGGATCAAAACGAGTAATTTCATGTATAAAGTTTAATTAAACTCCCAATAGTTTGCCGGGAAACATCGATTATTCCGATCTAGAAAGAGACAGAGACAGTCGATCCGCGTTATGTTAAATATTTCAAGGTTCCCGATTCCACAAAATTATAAAAAGTATACGGCTGTGTAGCGGGGATCAAAACGAGTAATTTCGTGTATAAAGTTTAATTAATATCCCATTACTTTGCCGGGAAACATCAATACTTCGATCGCGCGAGAGAGACAGAGAAACGAACAGTCTTTTTTTCGATTTACGGCTAAAATAAATTTTTCTCATTTTATTCAATAACACATTCTTGCTTAGATAACTTTTTTACATAGGGATTAAGCATTTAGAACGATATAATGTTTAAAATAAGGGCACTTTACTCTTGACATTTTACGGTTTTTTCAATTTTCTGAAAAATCCTATCATTAGATTTTTTTAAAAATACGATATTCTTGCTTAACTAACGTTTCTACATAGGGATTAAGCATTTAGAACGAAATCTAATGTCAGAAAATGGCACTTTACTCTTGACATTTTTCGGTTTTTTCAATTTTCTGGAAAATCCTATCATTAGATTTTTTTTAAAATACGATATTCTTGCTTAACTAACGTTTTTACATAGGGATTAAGCATTTAGAACGAAATCTAATGTAGGAAAATGGTACTTTACTCTTGACCGGTACGTTGGGACTTTGAAAATATTCGGGCGTTCCAATCGCTCGTCTGTTGCATCATAGCGCGTCTCGGCGCAATCGACCGATTCGCTCGACCCATTATTTTCGATTTACGGCTAAAATAAATTTTTCTCATTTTATTCAATAACATATTCTTGCTTAGATAACTTTTTTACATAGGGATTAAGCATTTAGAACGATATAATGTTTAAAATAAGGGCACTTTACTCTTGACATTTTACGGTTTTTTCAATTTTATGAAAAATCCTATCATTAGATTTTTTTAAAAATACGATAATCTTGCTTAACTAACGTTTCTACATAGGGATTAAGCATTTAGAACGAAATCTAATGTCAGAAAATGGCACTTTACTCTTGACATTTTTCGGTTTTTTCAATTTTCTGGAAAATCCTATCATTAGATTTTTTTTAAAATACGATATTCTTGCTTAACTAACGTTTTTACATAGGGATTAAGCATTTAGAACGAAATCTAATGTAGGAAAATGGTACTTTACTCTTGATCGGTACGTTGGGACTTTGAAAATATTCGGGCGTTCCAATCGCTCGTCTGTTGCATCATAGCGCGTCTCGGCGCAATCGACCGATTCGCTCGACCCATTATTTTCGATTTACGGCTAAAATAAATTTTTCTCATTTTATTCAATAACATATTCTTGCTTAGATAACTTTTTTACATAGGGATTAAGCATTTAGAACGATATAATGTTTAAAATAAGGGCACTTTACTCTTGACATTTTACGGTTTTTTCAATTTTCTGAAAAATCCTATCATTAGATTTTTTTAAAAATACGATAATCTTGCATAACTAACGTTTCTACATAGGGATTAAGCATTTAGAACGAAATCTAATGTCAGAAAATGGCACTTTACTCTTGACATTTTTCGGTTTTTTCAATTTTCTGGAAAATCCTATCATTAGATTTTTTTAAAAATACGATAATCTTGCTTAACTAACGTTTCTACATAGGGATTAAGCATTTAGAACGAAATCTAATGTAGGAAAATGGTACTTTACTCTTGATCGGTACGTTGGGACTTTGAAAATATTCGGGCGTTCCAATCGCTCGTCTGTTGCATCATAGCGCGTCTCGGCGCAATCGACCGATTCGCTCGACCCATTATTTTCGATTTACGGCTAAAATAAATTTTTCTCATTTTATTCAATAACATATTCTTGCTTAGATAACTTTTTTACATAGGGATTAAGCATTTAGAACGATATAATGTTTAAAATAAGGGCACTTTACTCTTGACATTTTACGGTTTTTTCAATTTTATGAAAAATCCTATCATTAGATTTTTTTAAAAATACGATAATCTTGCTTAACTAACGTTTCTACATAGGGATTAAGCATTTAGAACGAAATCTAATGTCAGAAAATGGCACTTTACTCTTGACATTTTTCGGTTTTTTCAATTTTCTGGAAAATCCTATCATTAGATTTTTTTTAAAATACGATATTCTTGCTTAACTAACGTTTTTACATAGGGATTAAGCATTTAGAACGAAATCTAATGTAGGAAAATGGTACTTTACTCTTGACCGGTACGTTGGGACTTTGAAAATATTCGGGCGTTCCAATCGCTCGTCTGTTGCATCATAGCGCGTCTCGGCGCAATCGACCGATTCGCTCGACCCATTATTTTCGATTTACGGCTAAAATAAATTTTTCTCATTTTATTCAATAACATATTCTTGCTTAGATAACTTTTTTACATAGGGATTAAGCATTTAGAACGATATAATGTTTAAAATAAGGGCACTTTACTCTTGACATTTTACGGTTTTTTCAATTTTATGAAAAATCCTATCATTAGATTTTTTTAAAAATACGATAATCTTGCATAACTAACGTTTCTACATAGGGATTATGCATTTAGAACGAAATCTAATGTCAGAAAATGGCACTTTACTCTTGACATTTTTCGGTTTTTTCAATTTTCTGGAAAATCCTATCATTAGATTTTTTTTAAAATACGATATTCTTGCTTAACTAACGTTTTTACATAGGGATTAAGCATTTAGAACGAAATCTAATGTAGGAAAATGGTACTTTACTCTTGATCGGTACGTTGGGACTTTGAAAATATTCGGGCGTTCCAATCGCTCGTCTGTTGCATCATAGCGCGTCTCGGCGCAATCGACCGATTCGCTCGACCCATTATTTTCGATTTACGGCTAAAATAAATTTTTCTCATTTTATTCAATAACATATTCTTGCTTAGATAACTTTTTTACATAGGGATTAAGCATTTAGAACGATATAATGTTTAAAATAAGGGCACTTTACTCTTGACATTTTACGGTTTTTTCAATTTTATGAAAAATCCTATCATTAGATTTTTTTAAAAATACGATAATCTTGCTTAACTAACGTTTCTACATAGGGATTAAGCATTTAGAACGAAATCTAATGTCAGAAAATGGCACTTTACTCTTGACATTTTTCGGTTTTTTCAATTTTCTGGAAAATCCTATCATTAGATTTTTTTTAAAATACGATATTCTTGCTTAACTAACGTTTTTACATAGGGATTAAGCATTTAGAACGAAATCTAATGTAGGAAAATGGTACTTTACTCTTGACCGGTACGTTGGGACTTTGAAAATATTCGGGCGTTCCAATCGCTCGTCTGTTGCATCATAGCGCGTCTCGGCGCAATCGACCGATTCGCTCGACCCATTATTTTCGATTTACGGCTAAAATAAATTTTTCTCATTTTATTCAATAACATATTCTTGCTTAGATAACTTTTTTACATAGGGATTAAGCATTTAGAACGATATAATGTTTAAAATAAGGGCACTTTACTCTTGACATTTTACGGTTTTTTCAATTTTATGAAAAATCCTATCATTAGATTTTTTTAAAAATACGATAATCTTGCATAACTAACGTTTCTACATAGGGATTAAGCATTTAGAACGAAATCTAATGTCAGAAAATGGCACTTTACTCTTGACATTTTTCGGTTTTTTCAATTTTCTGGAAAATCCTATCATTAGATTTTTTTAAAAATACGATATTCTTGCATAACTAACGTTTCTACATAGGGATTATGCATTTAGAACGAAATCTAATGTCAGAAAATGGCACTTTACTCTTGACATTTTTCGGTTTTTTCAATTTTCTGGAAAATCCTATCATTAGATTTTTTTTAAAATACGATATTCTTGCTTAACTAACGTTTTTACATAGGGATTAAGCATTTAGAACGAAATCTAATGTAGGAAAATGGTACTTTACTCTTGATCGGTACGTTGGGACTTTGAAAATATTCGGGCGTTCCAATCGCTCGTCTGTTGCATCATAGCGCGTCTCGGCGCAATCGACCGATTCGCTCGACCCATTATTTTCGATTTACGGCTAAAATAAATTTTTCTCATTTTATTCAATAACATATTCTTGCTTAGATAACTTTTTTACATAGGGATTAAGCATTTAGAACGATATAATGTTTAAAATAAGGGCACTTTACTCTTGACATTTTACGGTTTTTTCAATTTTATGAAAAATCCTATCATTAGATTTTTTTAAAAATACGATAATCTTGCTTAACTAACGTTTCTACATAGGGATTAAGCATTTAGAACGAAATCTAATGTCAGAAAATGGCACTTTACTCTTGACATTTTTCGGTTTTTTCAATTTTCTGGAAAATCCTATCATTAGATTTTTTTTAAAATACGATATTCTTGCTTAACTAACGTTTTTACATAGGGATTAAGCATTTAGAACGAAATCTAATGTAGGAAAATGGTACTTTACTCTTGACCGGTACGTTGGGACTTTGAAAATATTCGGGCGTTCCAATCGCTCGTCTGTTGCATCATAGCGCGTCTCGGCGCAATCGACCGATTCGCTCGACCCATTATTTTCGATTTACGGCTAAAATAAATTTTTCTCATTTTATTCAATAACATATTCTTGCTTAGATAACTTTTTTACATAGGGATTAAGCATTTAGAACGATATAATGTTTAAAATAAGGGCACTTTACTCTTGACATTTTACGGTTTTTTCAATTTTATGAAAAATCCTATCATTAGATTTTTTTAAAAATACGATAATCTTGCATAACTAACGTTTCTACATAGGGATTAAGCATTTAGAACGAAATCTAATGTCAGAAAATGGCACTTTACTCTTGACATTTTTCGGTTTTTTCAATTTTCTGGAAAATCCTATCATTAGATTTTTTTAAAAATACGATATTCTTGCTTAACTAACGTTTTTACATAGGG
Organism: Megalopta genalis; assembly: GCF_051020955.1. Classification (NCBI taxonomy): domain Eukaryota; kingdom Metazoa; phylum Arthropoda; class Insecta; order Hymenoptera; family Halictidae; genus Megalopta; species Megalopta genalis. The sequence goes on from NW_027476115.1 coordinate 1,267,005, forward strand.
ATTAAGCATTTAGAACGAAATCTAATGTAGGAAAATGGTACTTTACTCTTGATCGGTACGTTGGGACTTTGAAAATATTCGGGCGTTCCAATCGCTCGTCTGTTGCATCATAGCGCGTCTCGGCGCAATCGACCGATTCGCTCGACCCATTATTTTCGATTTACGGCTAAAATAAATTTTTCTCATTTTATTCAATAACATATTCTTGCTTAGATAACTTTTTTACATAGGGATTAAGCATTTAGAACGATATAATGTTTAAAATAAGGGCACTTTACTCTTGACATTTTACGGTTTTTTCAATTTTATGAAAAATCCTATCATTAGATTTTTTTAAAAATACGATAATCTTGCTTAACTAACGTTTCTACATAGGGATTAAGCATTTAGAACGAAATCTAATGTCAGAAAATGGCACTTTACTCTTGACATTTTTCGGTTTTTTCAATTTTCTGGAAAATCCTATCATTAGATTTTTTTTAAAATACGATATTCTTGCTTAACTAACGTTTTTACATAGGGATTAAGCATTTAGAACGAAATCTAATGTAGGAAAATGGTACTTTACTCTTGATCGGTACGTTGGGACTTTGAAAATATTCGGCCGTACGCGGCGCGTCTCGGCGCTTCGAACAGCTCCGGTGTCCCCATTATTTTCGATTTACGGCTAAAATAAATTTTTCTAATTTTTTTCAATAACATATTCTTGCTTAAATAACTTTTTTACATAGGGATTAAGCATTTAGAACGATACATTGTTTAAAATAAGGGCACTTTACTCTTGACATTTTACGGTTTTTTCAATTTTATGAAAAATCCTATCATTAGATTTTTTTAAAAATACGATAATCTTGCTTAACTAACGTTTCTACATAGGGATTAAGCATTTAGAACGAAATCTAATGTAGGAAAATGGTACTTTACTCTTGATCGGTACGTTGGGACTTTGAAAATATTCGGGCGTTCCAATCGCTCGTCTGTTGCATCATAGCGCGTCTCGGCGCAATCGACCGATTCGCTCGACCCATTATTTTCGATTTACGGCTAAAATAAATTTTTCTCATTTTATTCAATAACATATTCTTGCTTAGATAACTCTTTTACATAGGGATTAAGCATTTAGAACGATATAATGTTTAAAATAAGGGCACTTTACTCTTGACATTTTACGGTTTTTTCAATTTTATGAAAAATCCTATCATTAGATTTTTTTAAAAATACGATAATCTTGCTTAACTAACGTTTCTACATAGGGATTAAGCATTTAGAACGAAATCTAATGTCAGAAAATGGCACTTTACTCTTGACATTTTTCGGTTTTTTCAATTTTCTGGAAAATCCTATCATTAGATTTTTTTTAAAATACGATATTCTTGCTTAACTAACGTTTTTACATAGGGATTAAGCATTTAGAACGAAATCTAATGTAGGAAAATGGTACTTTACTCTTGACCGGTACGTTGGGACTTTGAAAATATTCGGGCGTTCCAATCGCTCGTCTGTTGCATCATAGCGCGTCTCGGCGCAATCGACCGATTCGCTCGACCCATTATTTTCGATTTACGGCTAAAATAAATTTTTCTCATTTTATTCAATAACATATTCTTGCTTAGATAACTTTTTTACATAGGGATTAAGCATTTAGAACGATATAATGTTTAAAATAAGGGCACTTTACTCTTGACATTTTACGGTTTTTTCAATTTTATGAAAAATCCTATCATTAGATTTTTTTAAAAATACGATAATCTTGCATAACTAACGTTTCTACATAGGGATTATGCATTTAGAACGAAATCTAATGTCAGAAAATGGCACTTTACTCTTGACATTTTTCGGTTTTTTCAATTTTCTGGAAAATCCTATCATTAGATTTTTTTTAAAATACGATATTCTTGCTTAACTAACGTTTTTACATAGGGATTAAGCATTTAGAACGAAATCTAATGTAGGAAAATGGTACTTTACTCTTGATCGGTACGTTGGGACTTTGAAAATATTCGGGCGTTCCAATCGCTCGTCTGTTGCATCATAGCGCGTCTCGGCGCAATCGACCGATTCGCTCGACCCATTATTTTCGATTTACGGCTAAAATAAATTTTTCTCATTTTATTCAATAACATATTCTTGCTTAGATAACTTTTTTACATAGGGATTAAGCATTTAGAACGATACATTGTTTAAAATAAGGGCACTTTACTCTTGACATTTTACGGTTTTTTCAATTTTATGAAAAATCCTATCATTAGATTTTTTTAAAAATACGATAATCTTGCTTAACTAACGTTTCTACATAGGGATTAAGCATTTAGAACGAAATCTAATGTAGGAAAATGGTACTTTACTCTTGATCGGTACGTTGGGACTTTGAAAATATTCGGGCGTTCCAATCGCTCGTCTGTTGCATCATAGCGCGTCTCGGCGCAATCGACCGATTCGCTCGACCCATTATTTTCGATTTACGGCTAAAATAAATTTTTCTCATTTTATTCAATAACATATTCTTGCTTAGATAACTTTTTTACATAGGGATTAAGCATTTAGAACGATATAATGTTTAAAATAAGGGCACTTTACTCTTGACATTTTACGGTTTTTTCAATTTTATGAAAAATCCTATCATTAGATTTTTTTAAAAATACGATAATCTTGCTTAACTAACGTTTCTACATAGGGATTAAGCATTTAGAACGAAATCTAATGTCAGAAAATGGCACTTTACTCTTGACATTTTTCGGTTTTTTCAATTTTCTGGAAAATCCTATCATTAGATTTTTTTTAAAATACGATATTCTTGCTTAACTAACGTTTTTACATAGGGATTAAGCATTTAGAACGAAATCTAATGTAGGAAAATGGTACTTTACTCTTGACCGGTACGTTGGGACTTTGAAAATATTCGGGCGTTCCAATCGCTCGTCTGTTGCATCATAGCGCGTCTCGGCGCAATCGACCGATTCGCTCGACCCATTATTTTCGATTTACGGCTAAAATAAATTTTTCTCATTTTATTCAATAACATATTCTTGCTTAGATAACTTTTTTACATAGGGATTAAGCATTTAGAACGATATAATGTTTAAAATAAGGGCACTTTACTCTTGACATTTTACGGTTTTTTCAATTTTATGAAAAATCCTATCATTAGATTTTTTTAAAAATACGATAATCTTGCATAACTAACGTTTCTACATAGGGATTATGCATTTAGAACGAAATCTAATGTCAGAAAATGGCACTTTACTCTTGACATTTTTCGGTTTTTTCAATTTTCTGGAAAATCCTATCATTAGATTTTTTTTAAAATACGATATTCTTGCTTAACTAACGTTTTTACATAGGGATTAAGCATTTAGAACGAAATCTAATGTAGGAAAATGGTACTTTACTCTTGATCGGTACGTTGGGACTTTGAAAATATTCGGGCGTTCCAATCGCTCGTCTGTTGCATCATAGCGCGTCTCGGCGCAATCGACCGATTCGCTCGACCCATTATTTTCGATTTACGGCTAAAATAAATTTTTCTCATTTTATTCAATAACATATTCTTGCTTAGATAACTTTTTTACATAGGGATTAAGCATTTAGAACGATATAATGTTTAAAATAAGGGCACTTTACTCTTGACATTTTACGGTTTTTTCAATTTTATGAAAAATCCTATCATTAGATTTTTTTAAAAATACGATAATCTTGCTTAACTAACGTTTCTACATAGGGATTAAGCATTTAGAACGAAATCTAATGTCAGAAAATGGCACTTTACTCTTGACATTTTTCGGTTTTTTCAATTTTCTGGAAAATCCTATCATTAGATTTTTTTTAAAATACGATATTCTTGCTTAACTAACGTTTTTACATAGGGATTAAGCATTTAGAACGAAATCTAATGTAGGAAAATGGTACTTTACTCTTGACCGGTACGTTGGGACTTTGAAAATATTCGGGCGTTCCAATCGCTCGTCTGTTGCATCATAGCGCGTCTCGGCGCAATCGACCGATTCGCTCGACCCATTATTTTCGATTTACGGCTAAAATAAATTTTTCTCATTTTATTCAATAACATATTCTTGCTTAGATAACTTTTTTACATAGGGATTAAGCATTTAGAACGATATAATGTTTAAAATAAGGGCACTTTACTCTTGACATTTTACGGTTTTTTCAATTTTCTGAAAAATCCTATCATTAGATTTTTTTAAAAATACGATAATCTTGCATAACTAACGTTTCTACATAGGGATTAAGCATTTAGAACGAAATCTAATGTCAGAAAATGGCACTTTACTCTTGACATTTTTCGGTTTTTTCAATTTTCTGGAAAATCCTATCATTAGATTTTTTTAAAAATACGATATTCTTGCTTAACTAACGTTTTTACATAGGGATTAAGCATTTAGAACGAAATCTAATGTAGGAAAATGGTACTTTACTCTTGATCGGTACGTTGGGACTTTGAAAATATTCGGGCGTTCCAATCGCTCGTCTGTTGCATCATAGCGCGTCTCGGCGCAATCGACCGATTCGCTCGACCCATTATTTTCGATTTACGGCTAAAATAAATTTTTCTCATTTTATTCAATAACATATTCTTGCTTAGATAACTTTTTTACATAGGGATTAAGCATTTAGAACGATATAATGTTTAAAATAAGGGCACTTTACTCTTGACATTTTACGGTTTTTTCAATTTTCTGAAAAATCCTATCATTAGATTTTTTTAAAAATACGATAATCTTGCATAACTAACGTTTCTACATAGGGATTAAGCATTTAGAACGAAATCTAATGTCAGAAAATGGCACTTTACTCTTGACATTTTTCGGTTTTTTCAATTTTCTGGAAAATCCTATCATTAGATTTTTTTTAAAATACGATATTCTTGCTTAACTAACGTTTTTACATAGGGATTAAGCATTTAGAACGAAATCTAATGTAGGAAAATGGTACTTTACTCTTGATCGGTACGTTGGGACTTTGAAAATATTCGGGCGTACGCGGCGCGCTCGGCGCTTCGAACAGCTCCGGTGTCCCCATTATTTTCGATTTACGGCTAAAATAAATTTTTCTCATTTTATTCAATAACATATTCTTGCTTAGATAACTTTTTTACATAGGGATTAAGCATTTAGAACGATATAATGTTTAAAATAAGGGCACTTTACTCTTGACATTTTACGGTTTTTTCAATTTTCTGAAAAATCCTATCATTAGATTTTTTTAAAAATACGATATTCTTGCTTAACTAACGTTTCTACATAGGGATTAAGCATTTAGAACGAAATCTAATGTCAGAAAATGGCACTTTACTCTTGACATTTTTCGGTTTTTTCAATTTTCTGGAAAATCCTATCATTAGATTTTTTTAAAAATACGATATTCTTGCTTAACTAACGTTTTTACATAGGGATTAAGCATTTAGAACGAAATCTAATGTAGGAAAATGGTACTTTACTCTTGATCGGTACGTTGGGACTTTGAAAATATTCGGCCGTACGCGGCGCGTCTCGGCGCTTCGAACAGCTCCGGTGTCCCCATTATTTTCGATTTACGGCTAAAATAAATTCTTCTAATTTTTTTCAATTACATATTCTTGCTTAAATAACTTTTTTACATAGGGATTAAGCATTTAGAACGATACATTGTTTAAAATAATGGCACTTTACTCTTGACATTTTACGGTTTTTTCAATTTTCTGAAAAATCCTATCATTAGATTTTTTTAAAAATACGATATTCTTGCTTAACTAACGTTTCTACATAGGGATTAAGCATTTAGAACGAAATCTAATGTCAGAAAATGGCACTTTACTCTTGACATTTTTCGGTTTTTTCAATTTTCTGGAAAATCCTATCATTAGATTTTTTTTAAAATACGATATTCTTGCTTAACTAACGTTTTTACATAGGGATTAAGCATTTAGAACGAAATCTAATGTAGGAAAATGGTACTTTACTCTTGACCGGTACGTTGGGACTTTGAAAATATTCGGGCGTTCCAATCGCTCGTCTGTTGCATCATAGCGCGTCTCGGCGCAATCGACCGATTCGCTCGACCCATTATTTTCGATTTACGGCTAAAATAAATTTTTCTCATTTTATTCAATAACATATTCTTGCTTAGATAACTTTTTTACATAGGGATTAAGCATTTAGAACGATATAATGTTTAAAATAAGGGCACTTTACTCTTGACATTTTACGGTTTTTTCAATTTTCTGAAAAATCCTATCATTAGATTTTTTTAAAAATACGATAATCTTGCATAACTAACGTTTCTACATAGGGATTAAGCATTTAGAACGAAATCTAATGTCAGAAAATGGCACTTTACTCTTGACATTTTTCGGTTTTTTCAATTTTCTGGAAAATCCTATCATTAGATTTTTTTTAAAATACGATATTCTTGCTTAACTAACGTTTTTACATAGGGATTAAGCATTTAGAACGAAATCTAATGTAGGAAAATGGTACTTTACTCTTGACCGGTACGTTGGGACTTTGAAAATATTCGGGCGTTCCAATCGCTCGTCTGTTGCATCATAGCGCGTCTCGGCGCAATCGACCGATTCGCTCGACCCATTATTTTCGATTTACGGCTAAAATAAATTTTTCTCATTTTATTCAATAACATATTCTTGCTTAGATAACTTTTTTACATAGGGATTAAGCATTTAGAACGATATAATGTTTAAAATAAGGGCACTTTACTCTTGACATTTTACGGTTTTTTCAATTTTCTGAAAAATCCTATCATTAGATTTTTTTAAAAATACGATAATCTTGCATAACTAACGTTTCTACATAGGGATTAAGCATTTAGAACGAAATCTAATGTCAGAAAATGGCACTTTACTCTTGACATTTTTCGGTTTTTTCAATTTTCTGGAAAATCCTACCATTAGATTTTTTTTAAAATACGATATTCTTGCTTAACTAACGTTTTTACATAGGGATTAAGCATTTAGAACGAAATCTAATGTAGGAAAATGGTACTTTACTCTTGATCGGTACGTTGGGACTTAGAAAATATTCGGGCGTACGCGGCGCGCTCGGCGCTTCGAACAGCTCCGGTGTCCCCATTATTTTCGATTTACGGCTAAAATAAATTCTTCTAATTTTTTTCAATTACATATTCTTGCTTAAATAACTTTTTTACATAGGGATTAAGCATTTAGAACGATACATTGTTTAAAATAATGGCACTTTACTCTTGACATTTTACGGTTTTTTCAATTTTCTGAAAAATCCTATCATTAGATTTTTTTAAAAATACGATATTCTTGCTTAACTAACGTTTCTACATAGGGATTAAGCATTTAGAACGAAACCTAATGTCAGAAAATGGCACTTTACTCTTGACATTTTTCGGTTTTTTCAATTTTCTGGAAAATCCTATCATTAGATTTTTTTTAAAATACGATATTCTTGCTTAACTAACGTTTTTACATAGGGATTAAGCATTTAGAACGAAATCTAATGTAGGAAAATGGTACTTTACTCTTGACCGGTACGTTGGGACTTTGAAAATATTCGGGCGTTCCAATCGCTCGTCTGTTGCATCATAGCGCGTCTCGGCGCAATCGACCGATTCGCTCGACCCATTATTTTCGATTTACGGCTAAAATAAATTTTTCTCATTTTATTCAATAACATATTCTTGCTTAGATAACTTTTTTACATAGGGATTAAGCATTTAGAACGATATAATGTTTAAAATAAGGGCACTTTACTCTTGACATTTTACGGTTTTTTCAATTTTCTGAAAAATCCTATCATTAGATTTTTTTAAAAATACGATAATCTTGCATAACTAACGTTTCTACATAGGGATTAAGCATTTAGAACGAAATCTAATGTCAGAAAATGGCACTTTACTCTTGACATTTTACGGTTTTTTCAATTTTATGAAAAATCCTATCATTAGATTTTTTTAAAAATACGATAATCTTGCTTAACTAACGTTTCTACATAGGGATTAAGCATTTAGAACGAAATCTAATGTAGGAAAATGGTACTTTACTCTTGATCGGTACGTTGGGACTTTGAAAATATTCGGGCGTTCCAATCGCTCGTCTGTTGCATCATAGCGCGTCTCGGCGCAATCGACCGATTCGCTCGACCCATTATTTTCGATTTACGGCTAAAATAAATTTTTCTCATTTTATTCAATAACATATTCTTGCTTAGATAACTTTTTTACATAGGGATTAAGCATTTAGAACGATATAATGTTTAAAATAAGGGCACTTTACTCTTGACATTTTACGGTTTTTTCAATTTTCTGAAAAATCCTATCATTAGATTTTTTTAAAAATACGATAATCTTGCATAACTAACGTTTCTACATAGGGATTAAGCATTTAGAACGAAATCTAATGTCAGAAAATGGCACTTTACTCTTGACATTTTTCGGTTTTTTCAATTTTCTGGAAAATCCTATCATTAGATTTTTTTTAAAATACGATATTCTTGCTTAACTAACGTTTTTACATAGGGATTAAGCATTTAGAACGAAATCTAATGTAGGAAAATGGTACTTTACTCTTGATCGGTACGTTGGGACTTAGAAAATATTCGGGCATACGCGGCGCGCTCGGCGCTTCGAACAGCTCCGGTGTCCCCATTATTTTCGATTTACGGCTAAAATAAATTCTTCTAATTTTTTTCAATTACATATTCTTGCTTAAATAACTTTTTTACATAGGGATTAAGCATTTAGAACGATACATTGTTTAAAATAATGGCACTTTACTCCTGACATTTTACGGTTTTTTCAATTTTCTGAAAAATCCTATCATTAGATTTTTTTAAAAATACGATATTCTTGCTTAACTAACGTTTCTACATAGGGATTAAGCATTTAGAACGAAATCTAATGTCAGAAAATGGCACTTTACTCTTGACATTTTCCGGTTTTTTCAATTTTCTGGAAAATCCTATCATTAGATTTTTTTTAAAATACGATATTCTTGCTTAACTAACGTTTTTACATAGGGATTAAGCATTTAGAACGAAATCTAATGTAGGAAAATGGTACTTTACTCTTGACCGGTACGTTGGGACTTTGAAAATATTCGGGCGTTCCAATCGCTCGTCTGTTGCATCATAGCGCGTCTCGGCGCAATCGACCGATTCGCTCGACCCATTATTTTCGATTTACGGCTAAAATAAATTTTTCTCATTTTATTCAATAACATATTCTTGCTTAGATAACTTTTTTACATAGGGATTAAGCATTTAGAACGATATAATGTTTAAAATAAGGGCACTTTACTCTTGACATTTTTCGGTTTTTTCAATTTTCTGGAAAATCCTATCATTAGATTTTTTTTAAAATACGATATTCTTGCTTAACTAACGTTTTTACATAGGGATTAAGCATTTAGAACGAAATCTAATGTAGGAAAATGGTACTTTACTCTTGATCGGTACGTTGGGACTTAGAAAATATTCGGGCGTACGCGGCGCGCTCGGCGCTTCGAACAGCTCCGGTGTCCCCATTATTTTCGATTTACGGCTAAAATAAATTTTTCTAATTTTTTTCAATAACATATTCTTGCTTAAATAACTTTTTTACATAGGGATTAAGCATTTAGAACGATACATTGTTTAAAATAAGGGCACTTTACTCTTGACATTTTACGGTTTTTTCAATTTTATGAAAAATCCTATCATTAGATTTTTTTAAAAATACGATAATCTTGCTTAACTAACGTTTCTACATAGGGATTAAGCATTTAGAACGAAATCTAATGTAGGAAAATGGTACTTTACTCTTGATCGGTACGTTGGGACTTTGAAAATATTCGGGCGTTCCAATCGCTCGTCTGTTGCATCATAGCGCGTCTCGGCGCAATCGACCGATTCGCTCGACCCATTATTTTCGATTTACGGCTAAAATAAATTTTTCTCATTTTATTCAATAACATATTCTTGCTTAGATAACTTTTTTACATAGGGATTAAGCATTTAGAACGATATAATGTTTAAAATAAGGGCACTTTACTCTTGACATTTTACGGTTTTTTCAATTTTATGAAAAATCCTATCATTAGATTTTTTTAAAAATACGATAATCTTGCTTAACTAACGTTTCTACATAGGGATTAAGCATTTAGAACGAAATCTAATGTCAGAAAATGGCACTTTACTCTTGACATTTTTCGGTTTTTTCAATTTTCTGGAAAATCCTATCATTAGATTTTTTTTAAAATACGATATTCTTGCTTAACTAACGTTTTTACATAGGGATTAAGCATTTAGAACGAAATCTAATGTAGGAAAATGGTACTTTACTCTTGACCGGTACGTTGGGACTTTGAAAATATTCGGGCGTTCCAATCGCTCGTCTGTTGCATCATAGCGCGTCTCGGCGCAATCGACCGATTCGCTCGACCCATTATTTTCGATTTACGGCTAAAATAAATTTTTCTCATTTTATTCAATAACATATTCTTGCTTAGATAACTTTTTTACATAGGGATTAAGCATTTAGAACGATATAATGTTTAAAATAAGGGCACTTTACTCTTGACATTTTACGGTTTTTTCAATTTTATGAAAAATCCTATCATTAGATTTTTTTAAAAATACGATAATCTTGCATAACTAACGTTTCTACATAGGGATTATGCATTTAGAACGAAATCTAATGTCAGAAAATGGCACTTTACTCTTGACATTTTTCGGTTTTTTCAATTTTCTGGAAAATCCTATCATTAGATTTTTTTTAAAATACGATATTCTTGCTTAACTAACGTTTCTACATAGGGATTAAGCATTTAGAACGAAATCTAATGTAGGAAAATGGTACTTTACTCTTGATCGGTACGTTGGGACTTTGAAAATATTCGGGCGTTCCAATCGCTCGTCTGTTGCATCATAGCGCGTCTCGGCGCAATCGACCGATTCGCTCGACCCATTATTTTCGATTTACGGCTAAAATAAATTTTTCTCATTTTATTCAATAACATATTCTTGCTTAGATAACTTTTTTACATAGGGATTAAGCATTTAGAACGATATAATGTTTAAAATAAGGGCACTTTACTCTTGACATTTTACGGTTTTTTCAATTTTATGAAAAATCCTATCATTAGATTTTTTTAAAAATACGATAATCTTGCTTAACTAACGTTTCTACATAGGGATTAAGCATTTAGAACGAAATCTAATGTCAGAAAATGGCACTTTACTCTTGACATTTTTCGGTTTTTTCAATTTTCTGGAAAATCCTATCATTAGATTTTTTTTAAAATACGATATTCTTGCTTAACTAACGTTTTTACATAGGGATTAAGCATTTAGAACGAAATCTAATGTAGGAAAATGGTACTTTACTCTTGACCGGTACGTTGGGACTTTGAAAATATTCGGGCGTTCCAATCGCTCGTCTGTTGCATCATAGCGCGTCTCGGCGCAATCGACCGATTCGCTCGACCCATTATTTTCGATTTACGGCTAAAATAAATTTTTCTCATTTTATTCAATAACATATTCTTGCTTAGATAACTTTTTTACATAGGGATTAAGCATTTAGAACGATATAATGTTTAAAATAAGGGCACTTTACTCTTGACATTTTACGGTTTTTTCAATTTTCTGAAAAATCCTATCATTAGATTTTTTTAAAAATACGATAATCTTGCATAACTAACGTTTCTACATAGGGATTAAGCATTTAGAACGAAATCTAATGTCAGAAAATGGCACTTTACTCTTGACATTTTTCGGTTTTTTCAATTTTCTGGAAAATCCTATCATTAGATTTTTTTAAAAATACGATATTCTTGCTTAACTAACGTTTTTACATAGGGATTAAGCATTTAGAACGAAATCTAATGTAGGAAAATGGTACTTTACTCTTGATCGGTACGTTGGGACTTTGAAAATATTCGGGCGTTCCAATCGCTCGTCTGTTGCATCATAGCGCGTCTCGGCGCAATCGACCGATTCGCTCGACCCATTATTTTCGATTTACGGCTAAAATAAATTTTTCTCATTTTATTCAATAACATATTCTTGCTTAGATAACTTTTTTACATAGGGATTAAGCATTTAGAACGATATAATGTTTAAAATAAGGGCACTTTACTCTTGACATTTTACGGTTTTTTCAATTTTCTGAAAAATCCTATCATTAGATTTTTTTAAAAATACGATAATCTTGCATAACTAACGTTTCTACATAGGGATTAAGCATTTAGAACGAAATCTAATGTCAGAAAATGGCACTTTACTCTTGACATTTTTCGGTTTTTTCAATTTTCTGGAAAATCCTATCATTAGATTTTTTTTAAAATACGATATTCTTGCTTAACTAACGTTTTTACATAGGGATTAAGCATTTAGAACGAAATCTAATGTAGGAAAATGGTACTTTACTCTTGATCGGTACGTTGGGACTTTGAAAATATTCGGGCGTACGCGGCGCGCTCGGCGCTTCGAACAGCTCCGGTGTCCCCATTATTTTCGATTTACGGCTAAAATAAATTTTTCTCATTTTATTCAATAACATATTCTTGCTTAGATAACTTTTTTACATAGGGATTAAGCATTTAGAACGATATAATGTTTAAAATAAGGGCACTTTACTCTTGACATTTTACGGTTTTTTCAATTTTCTGAAAAATCCTATCATTAGATTTTTTTAAAAATACGATATTCTTGCTTAACTAACGTTTCTACATAGGGATTAAGCATTTAGAACGAAATCTAATGTCAGAAAATGGCACTTTACTCTTGACATTTTTCGGTTTTTTCAATTTTCTGGAAAATCCTATCATTAGATTTTTTTAAAAATACGATATTCTTGCTTAACTAACGTTTTTACATAGGGATTAAGCATTTAGAACGAAATCTAATGTAGGAAAATGGTACTTTACTCTTGATCGGTACGTTGGGACTTTGAAAATATTCGGCCGTACGCGGCGCGTCTCGGCGCTTCGAACAGCTCCGGTGTCCCCATTATTTTCGATTTACGGCTAAAATAAATTCTTCTAATTTTTTTCAATTACATATTCTTGCTTAAATAACTTTTTTACATAGGGATTAAGCATTTAGAACGATACATTGTTTAAAATAATGGCACTTTACTCCTGACATTTTACGGTTTTTTCAATTTTCTGAAAAATCCTATCATTAGATTTTTTTAAAAATACGATATTCTTGCTTAACTAACGTTTCTACATAGGGATTAAGCATTTAGAACGAAATCTAATGTCAGAAAATGGCACTTTACTCTTGACATTTTTCGGTTTTTTCAATTTTCTGGAAAATCCTATCATTAGATTTTTTTTAAAATACGATATTCTTGCTTAACTAACGTTTTTACATAGGGATTAAGCATTTAGAACGAAATCTAATGTAGGAAAATGGTACTTTACTCTTGACCGGTACGTTGGGACTTTGAAAATATTCGGGCGTTCCAATCGCTCGTCTGTTGCATCATAGCGCGTCTCGGCGCAATCGACCGATTCGCTCGACCCATTATTTTCGATTTACGGCTAAAATAAATTTTTCTCATTTTATTCAATAACATATTCTTGCTTAGATAACTTTTTTACATAGGGATTAAGCATTTAGAACGATATAATGTTTAAAATAAGGGCACTTTACTCTTGACATTTTACGGTTTTTTCAATTTTCTGAAAAATCCTATCATTAGATTTTTTTAAAAATACGATAATCTTGCATAACTAACGTTTCTACATAGGGATTAAGCATTTAGAACGAAATCTAATGTCAGAAAATGGCACTTTACTCTTGACATTTTTCGGTTTTTTCAATTTTCTGGAAAATCCTATCATTAGATTTTTTTTAAAATACGATATTCTTGCTTAACTAACGTTTTTACATAGGGATTAAGCATTTAGAACGAAATCTAATGTAGGAAAATGGTACTTTACTCTTGACCGGTACGTTGGGACTTTGAAAATATTCGGGCGTTCCAATCGCTCGTCTGTTGCATCATAGCGCGTCTCGGCGCAATCGACCGATTCGCTCGACCCATTATTTTCGATTTACGGCTAAAATAAATTTTTCTCATTTTATTCAATAACATATTCTTGCTTAGATAACTTTTTTACATAGGGATTAAGCATTTAGAACGATATAATGTTTAAAATAAGGGCACTTTACTCTTGACATTTTACGGTTTTTTCAATTTTCTGAAAAATCCTATCATTAGATTTTTTTAAAAATACGATAATCTTGCATAACTAACGTTTCTACATAGGGATTAAGCATTTAGAACGAAATCTAATGTCAGAAAATGGCACTTTACTCTTGACATTTTTCGGTTTTTTCAATTTTCTGGAAAATCCTATCATTAGATTTTTTTTAAAATACGATATTCTTGCTTAACTAACGTTTTTACATAGGGATTAAGCATTTAGAACGAAATCTAATGTAGGAAAATGTTACTTTACTCTTGACCGGTACGTTGGGACTTTGAAAATATTCGGGCGTTCCAATCGCTCGTCTGTTGCATCATAGCGCGTCTCGGCGCAATCGACCGATTCGCTCGACCCATTATTTTCGATTTACGGCTAAAATAAATTTTTCTCATTTTATTCAATAACATATTCTTGCTTAGATAACTTTTTTACATAGGGATTAAGCATTTAGAACGATATAATGTTTAAAATAAGGGCACTTTACTCTTGACATTTTACGGTTTTTTCAATTTTCTGAAAAATCCTATCATTAGATTTTTTTAAAAATACGATAATCTTGCATAACTAACGTTTCTACATAGGGATTAAGCATTTAGAACGAAATCTAATGTCAGAAAATGGCACTTTACTCTTGACATTTTTCGGTTTTTTCAATTTTCTGGAAAATCCTATCATTAGATTTTTTTTAAAATACGATATTCTTGCTTAACTAACGTTTTTACATAGGGATTAAGCATTTAGAACGAAATCTAATGTAGGAAAATGGTACTTTACTCTTGATCGGTACGTTGGGACTTAGAAAATATTCGGGCGTACGCGGCGCGCTCGGCGCTTCGAACAGCTCCGGTGTCCCCATTATTTTCGATTTACGGCTAAAATAAATTCTTCTAATTTTTTTCAATTACATATTCTTGCTTAAATAACTTTTTTACATAGGGATTAAGCATTTAGAACGATACATTGTTTAAAATAATGGCACTTTACTCCTGACATTTTACGGTTTTTTCAATTTTCTGAAAAATCCTATCATTAGATTTTTTTAAAAATACGATATTCTTGCTTAACTAACGTTTCTACATAGGGATTAAGCATTTAGAACGAAATCTAATGTCAGAAAATGGCACTTTACTCTTGACATTTTTCGGTTTTTTCAATTTTCTGGAAAATCCTATCATTAGATTTTTTTTAAAATACGATATTCTTGCTTAACTAACGTTTTTACATAGGGATTAAGCATTTAGAACGAAATCTAATGTAGGAAAATGGTACTTTACTCTTGACCGGTACGTTGGGACTTTGAAAATATTCGGGCGTTCCAATCGCTCGTCTGTTGCATCATAGCGCGTCTCGGCGCAATCGACCGATTCGCTCGACCCATTATTTTCGATTTACGTCTAAAATAAATTTTTCTCATTTTATTCAATAACATATTCTTGCTTAGATAACTTTTTTACATAGGGATTAAGCATTTAGAACGATATAATGTTTAAAATAAGGGCACTTTACTCTTGACATTTTACGGTTTTTTCAATTTTCTGAAAAATCCTATCATTAGATTTTTTTAAAAATACGATAATCTTGCATAACTAACGTTTCTACATAGGGATTAAGCATTTAGAACGAAATCTAATGTCAGAAAATGGCACTTTACTCTTGACATTTTTCGGTTTTTTCAATTTTCTGGAAAATCCTATCATTAGATTTTTTTTAAAATACGATATTCTTGCTTAACTAACGTTTTTACATAGGGATTAAGCATTTAGAACGAAATCTAATGTAGGAAAATGGTACTTTACTCTTGATCGGTACGTTGGGACTTAGAAAATATTCGGGCGTACGCGGCGCGCTCGGCGCTTCGAACAGCTCCGGTGTCCCCATTATTTTCGATTTACGGCTAAAATAAATTTTTCTCATTTTATTCAATAACATATTCTTGCTTAGATAACTTTTTTACATAGGGATTAAGCATTTAGAACGATATAATGTTTAAAATAAGGGCACTTTACTCTTGACATTTTACGGTTTTTTCAATTTTATGAAAAATCCTATCATTAGATTTTTTTAAAAATACGATATTCTTGCTTAACTAACGTTTCTACATAGGGATTAAGCATTTAGAACGAAATCTAATGTAGGAAAATGGTACTTTACTCTTGACCGGTACGTTGGGACTTTGAAAATATTCGGGCGTTCCAATCGCTCGTCTGTTGCATCATAGCGCGTCTCGGCGCAATCGACCGATTCGCTCGACCCATTATTTTCGATTTACGGCTAAAATAAATTTTTCTCATTTTATTCAATAACATATTCTTGCTTAGATAACTTTTTTACATAGGGATTAAGCATTTAGAACGATATAATGTTTAAAATAAGGGCACTTTACTCTTGACATTTTACGGTTTTTTCAATTTTCTGAAAAATCCTATCATTAGATTTTTTTAAAAATACGATAATCTTGCATAACTAACGTTTCTACATAGGGATTAAGCATTTAGAACGAAATCTAATGTCAGAAAATGGCACTTTACTCTTGACATTTTTCGGTTTTTTCAATTTTCTGGAAAATCCTATCATTAGATTTTTTTTAAAATACGATATTCTTGCTTAACTAACGTTTTTACATAGGGATTAAGCATTTAGAACGAAATCTAATGTAGGAAAATGGTACTTTACTCTTGATCGGTACGTTGGGACTTAGAAAATATTCGGGCGTACGCGGCGCGCTCGGCGCTTCGAACAGCTCCGGTGTCCCCATTATTTTCGATTTACGGCTAAAATAAATTCTTCTAATTTTTTTCAATTACATATTCTTGCTTAAATAACTTTTTTACATAGGGATTAAGCATTTAGAACGATACATTGTTTAAAATAATGGCACTTTACTCCTGACATTTTACGGTTTTTTCAATTTTCTGAAAAATCCTATCATTAGATTTTTTTAAAAATACGATATTCTTGCTTAACTAACGTTTCTACATAGGGATTAAGCATTTAGAACGAAATCTAATGTCAGAAAATGGCACTTTACTCTTGACATTTTTCGGTTTTTTCAATTTTCTGGAAAATCCTATCATTAGATTTTTTTTAAAATACGATATTCTTGCTTAACTAACGTTTTTACATAGGGATTAAGCATTTAGAACGAAATCTAATGTAGGAAAATGGTACTTTACTCTTGACCGGTACGTTGGGACTTTGAAAATATTCGGGCGTTCCAATCGCTCGTCTGTTGCATCATAGCGCGTCTCGGCGCAATCGACCGATTCGCTCGACCCATTATTTTCGATTTACGGCTAAAATAAATTTTTCTCATTTTATTCAATAACATATTCTTGCTTAGATAACTTTTTTACATAGGGATTAAGCATTTAGAACGATATAATGTTTAAAATAAGGGCACTTTACTCTTGACATTTTACGGTTTTTTCAATTTTCTGAAAAATCCTATCATTAGATTTTTTTAAAAATACGATAATCTTGCATAACTAACGTTTCTACATAGGGATTAAGCATTTAGAACGAAATCTAATGTCAGAAAATGGCACTTTACTCTTGACATTTTTCGGTTTTTTCAATTTTCTGGAAAATCCTATCATTAGATTTTTTTTAAAATACGATATTCTTGCTTAACTAACGTTTTTACATAGGGATTAAGCATTTAGAACGAAATCTAATGTAGGAAAATGGTACTTTACTCTTGATCGGTACGTTGGGACTTAGAAAATATTCGGGCGTACGCGGCGCGCTCGGCGCTTCGAACAGCTCCGGTGTCCCCATTATTTTCGATTTACGGCTAAAATAAATTTTTCTCATTTTATTCAATAACATATTCTTGCTTAGATAACTTTTTTACATAGGGATTAAGCATTTAGAACGATATAATGTTTAAAATAAGGGCACTTTACTCTTGACATTTTACGGTTTTTTCAATTTTATGAAAAATCCTATCATTAGATTTTTTTAAAAATACGATATTCTTGCTTAACTAACGTTTCTACATAGGGATTAAGCATTTAGAACGAAATCTAATGTCAGAAAATGGCACTTTACTCTTGACATTTTTCGGTTTTTTCAATTTTCTGGAAAATCCTATCATTAGATTTTTTTAAAAATACGATATTCTTGCTTAACTTTTTTTTTTTTTTTTTTTTTAACGTGGGGGAAATCTGCAGGTCAGACACCCCCGCTCCGCCCGAAGGGCGGAGGGGGGGTAGTGCGGGGTTCGACCCGCTAAAACCCCCACGGCGGCCTAGGGCGCTGGCGATTAACGGGGGAGCCACGGGAACTCTTCAAGAACACGACCGCAGCTCCCCCTCGCCTGGCCGGCCACCAGGATGGAGCGGTGGCCGGCCGCGTCCCGGGGGGAGATTAATCCTCCCCCCATGAATCATCTTGATTCGGCGGTGCGGGGGACCGCACCCCACACCGCCTCTTCACGACGGCCGCACCAGCGGCCGTCGGGGGCGACGGTTTTGTCGCCCCCACTTTAAAATAGGGCATCCTCGGTTGGCGGGCGGCGGGCAATTAAACCGGCATGGTCCGGTACACCCGCCGCCAGCCTAGTATCAGCTACTCGGGGGGGGCTCTAGGCGTGGGCGCACACGCCGCACCCCCCGCTCACGGCGACCCCGCTCGGCAGCCTCCTTCTGCAACATTACCTGTTCGCAGAAGGTTATGGCTGCCGCCCATTTTGTCGGGCTCTCCAGCATGGCCCCAACTAAGCTGGAGAGAGCGAGGTCGCCACCAACTTCCCTAGTTAGGACTCGGCGCAGCACTGAAAAGGCGGGGCACACCTCCAGTGTATGCTGCGCCGAGTCCTCCTCCGCGCCACAGTGGTGGCACACTGTCGTCGCTTCCCGACCGATGCGACACAGGTAGACACCGAAGCAGCCATGCCCGGTGAATACCTGCGTCGCACGGTAGGAGAGCCTGCCAAACCGCCTCTCCCGCCACGTGGTGAAGTGCGGCAGGAGAGCCCCGGGGACGCGCTCGGCGGCATGGGAACAAAGCTCCGCATGCCACCTGGCGAGCGCTAGTCCCCGGGCCTGGAGCTCGAAGCCCTCGACCGCCTCTTGCTCCGGCGGGTCCCCCCGAGCCCGGCCAGCGATGCATATGCGCCTATAGACATAGGCGCGCATCGCCGCCTGCAGCTCGAAGGGAATTTCTCCCGCCAGAGCAAGCGCCGCCACGGTAGACGTGGTGCGGTACCCCCGTATGAGGCGAAGGGCCATTTGCCTCTGAAGCCGGCGCAACAACAATGTGCTGCGCCGGCTTGCCCTCACGGACGGCGCCCAAATCGGGGCGCCGTATAATACCATTGACCGCACCACGCCTAGGTATAGGCGGCGCACCATATCGCCCGGTCCCCCGATATTGGGCAACAGGCGGCCTAACGCGGCCGCCGCCCTCTCAACTCGGGGGACGAGGCGGCCGAAATGTGCTCCGAACCTCCAGTGGCTGTCGAGGATCAGTCCGAGATACTTGATCTCGGACTTCACCTCGACGCAGGCTCCTCCAACCCAGATCCACGATCTGGCCCGTGGCCGAGACCAAGGCCGTCCAAACCAGACGGCCTCGGCCTTCTCCGGGGCCACCTTCAGCCCCAGACCGTGGATCCTCGCGACGACGGCTGCCACCGCAACTTCCGCTCGTCGGATGGTCCTCTCGAAGGTGTCCCCGACGGCGACCACCAATGTGTCATCTGCATAGCAGATGAGGGTGGCACCGTCGGGTAGGGAGGCCTTCAGGACCGCGTTATATCCCAGGTCCCACAGGAGTGGTCCTAACACGGACCCCTGTGGGACCCCGCAGTCCACTTCCCTCCGTATCGTCCCGTACCGGCCCGGGTATTCCACCCACCTGCCCCGCAGGTAGGCCCCGATTACCCGCCTCAGATAGGGAGGCACCTGGTGTTCAACCAGGGCCTCCCTAATGGCGGACCAGGGCAGGGTGTTAAACGCATTGACGATGTCTATCGACACCGCCAAGCACACCCCGCCCCGTGCCACGGCATTGTCCGAGAGGGACTTTAGACGGTCGATTGCATCGACCGTCGATCGCCCCTCCCGGAAGCCGAACTGGCAGTCCGCCAGATCGGGGCCAACGCGGGACAGGTGCCTGGCGAGGCGGGCAGCAATGATCTTTTCAAAGATCTTGCCCACCTCGTCCAGGAGGCAAATGGGCCGGTACGCGGAGGGAGAATCCGCAGGCCTCCCATCCTTCCTTAAGAGGACCATCCGACTTCTCCTCCAGAGGTCCGGGAACACCCCGGACCTCAGGAGCCCGGAGTAGAGGCCTCTAAGCCTCTCGCCCAGGACGCCCATGGCAAGCAGCCAGACCCGGCCGGGGATACCGTCCGGCCCCGGGGCAGTATTCTTGCCCCGGAGCCATTTGACTACCCCGGCCATTTCCTCCGGCGCGACCTCCAGATCCGGGGACCACTCGTGTCCCTCTAGCTGAGGGACGGGCCGGGACGCCTCCCCGCTGACGGGGAATAGCGCGTCCACGACCCGTCCGAGCATCCCCGGATCCAGGCTCTCCGTCAGAGGGGGCGCCCAGGGACGTAATCGTCCCATCGCCATTTTATATGGGCGCCCCCATGGATCTCGGTTGATAGTGCCGAGGAGGTCGCGCCAGGCCTGGCTCTTTGCTTGCCTGATGGCCAGCTGCAGGGCGACCACCTTCTCCCTGTATCGCCCATACAGCTGGATAGCCAGCTCCACGTCGGAACGCCGTCGTCGACGGGCGCGGGCGTACTGGCGTCGCGCGCGAACGCACTCTGTGCGCAAATCCGCCATCGCGCGCGACCACCAGTACACCGCCTTCCTCGGGAAAACCCTGGCCCGGGGCATGGCGACGTCGCAAATGGACGTCATTGCGCCCCGGAACCATTGGGCCTCCCTTGTCCCGTCGACTGGCCCGGCCGGTGTTGCTGGCCAGGCCACGACGTGGGCTGCCGCCATCAGGGCGTCCTGGTCGAGGCGCTTTAGCGCCCACCGCGGCTGAGGCGATCCCTCATCAGCGGGGCGACGTCGGGGCGTCGATGGGGCGGCGGAGAGGCCGAGAACAATGTACCTGTGGTCAGACAGTGTCTCGACCTCCTCCGCCACCCTCCACCCCGTAATACGGCGCGCGGCGGGGGGCGTTGCCCATGAAAGGTCAACGATGGACCCCCCATTATGCCGCACGCACGTATGGACCGAGCCCGTGTTTAAAAGACGGAGCTCGAGTCCCGCCGCCCAGTCAAGCACCTCCCGGCCCCTCGGGTTCGTCCTGGGGGAACCCCAAGCCGGCGACTTGGCGTTGAAGTCCCCCAGAACCAGCACCGGACGGGGCTGGCAGCGGGAGACGCATCTCCCCACCCCGTCCAGATACTGCACAAACTCCTCGAGGGACCACCTTGGAGGTGCATAGATCGCCACAACCGCGGTGCCGCCCCAGTCAACGGCCAGGTATCCCCGGCCGCGCTCGATAACGGAGCACGCCGGGGACCCCGGCCGGCCTACCCATATTATAACGGCGGAGCCGCTCAGGTCCCCCATCCAATGTGGATGATCGGGAATCCTGTACGGCTCCGCCGCTACGGCCAACCCGGCACCCCGCTCGGCCAGGAATTGCACCAGGAGGTCCTGTGCCCTGGCCGAGCGGTTCAGGTTGGCCTGTATTATAGGGCCCTTGGGCCCCATTACGGGCAGGCCTCCACCTCCATCGCCGCCGCGGGAGCGGTGGCGTCTGGGGCCTCTTTGGCCCCATCCGCCCCCGCGGGCGCGACGGTGGCACCTTTGGGTGCCACCTTTGGCTTAGTAGCCACGGTGGCCGTCGCCTTGGCCACCGCGGATTTCCTCCCCCTACTGCCCCTGCCGCGTTTCGCGCTGGCGGGGCACGCCCGGCTACCGAGGCGGTGGCCGGCCGGCTTGCCCGCTCCCGCACAGAGCGGGCAGTTGGGCTTCGCCGTACAGCCGGCCACCTTATATTCTTGCTTAACTAACGTTTTTACATAGGGATTAAGCATTTAGAACGAAATCTAATGTAGGAAAATGGTACTTTACTCTTGATCGGTACGTTGGGACTTAGAAAATATTCGGCCGTACGCGGCGCGTCTCGGCGCTTCGAACAGCTCCGGTGTCCCCATTATTTTCGATTTACGGCTAAAATAAATTTTTCTAATTTTTTTCAATTACATATTCTTGCTTAAATAACTTTTTTACATAGGGATTAAGCATTTAGAACGACATGTTGTTTAAAATAATGGTACTTTACTCTTGTGATTTTTCGGTTTTTTTTGATTATTTTGAAAAATAAATTTTTGTAATTTTTTTAAATACGATATTCGTGATCAGTGAACGATTTCACATATGGATTAAGCATTTAGAATCGTGCGGACGCGTTATTAAAAAAGTTTACTCGATGCGATGGGACTTTAAAAAGTTTGTGAAAATTTTCATATTGGGAAAAAATGTGTAATTTTTTGTCTAGTTTACGGTAGTGTAATTTATTTTAATGTTTACTATAAAAATTTTTTTCGTTCGTTCACGCGCTATGTTACAACAGCACGGCCGGGCGGTCTGTTGCCGCAGCGGTTTACACTCATAAGCGCGCGTGCTATTCGGCCGGCGGCGCCGGCGTCCTTGCCGGCCGTTCGGTATCTATAAGAGATACACGGTCCGTGCGAGGCGGACGGAGCAGAGCGGGTTTTGGGCCAATTCTACGATCTCGGTCGAGAAGCTGTCTCAGAGCTCCTTCGGGGCTTCGGTCCTGACTGTTTCGTGCCGTTTACGTTACGGACTTTTCTCCACACAGCGTGGCCACGGGTCGGTGTCTTTGACCGAATGGCCCATATGTGGCAAGCCCTACGGGGTTGGTTACCCGTATGCACTTTGTATGTATACTCGTACTCACTGAGCAATCGACTCTTCTGTCCGAGCGATGGAAAAATTTTTTAAAATGCATCTGTAAGATTTGGAAGCAAATCGTACCAATTGAAAACTGTGGCTAAAATGAATAGCCCAGTGGAGAGAGAAAACTATCAAAAAACTGATTTTTTAAATCAAGAGGTGTCAGAAATCGAAATGCCTAGCGCGAGCGGAAGAACACGCTTTCTCGCCAGTCCAGCATGTGTCCTGTCCGTTCTTCCTCGGCTTGCCGATTTTGCCCAGATCAGAGGTTTCGTGCTTCCGGCGGTCAGAAGATCAGCGTGAGCGTACGCGCTTCCACGACTATGGCATCACCCATGTACTTTTTCCTTTGAATATATTTGAGTACATAAAAAATATTAAAACATATAGAGAGAACTGTGTCTTGGATCTTAAAAATTTGTCAATAGCGATGATATATTATTACTTAACTTGAAGTATTTGTACGTTTTAGCTGGGACGTACATTTATCTTACAAGATGTTAATAGCGAGACTCTTGAAGATAAAATTATCTTGTGATTTTATGAAGGCAAAGATAGAAACGTACGAAGCTGGCGTACGTAGAAAAATGTGATTTTACGATAGAACAAAAATATAATACGTACGTTTTTGGGCGTACGGTAAAATATCTGTATGGTAGAAAAATGAAAGAAATTGAGCGTTAAAGAAGATATGTTACAAGCGCGGAATGTGGCAAAACTTGTACATATTTGAAAGAGAAAAGTGGTGTGTCGACCTGACATATATATATGAAACAGGCGACGATGGAAAAGGATTTAAATTTTGTCCATTTTATATATACATATTGTATAGTTCCCTGGTTGATCCTGCCAGTAGTCATATGCTTGTCTCAAAGATTAAGCCATGCATGTCTCAGTACATGCCGTATTAAGGTGAAACCGCGAATGGCTCATTAAATCAGTTATGGTTTCTTAGATCGTACTAAAATTTACTTGGATAACTGTGGTAATTCTAGAGCTAATACATGCAAAACAGAGTTCCGACCAGAGATGGTAGGAACGCTTTTATTAGATCAAAACCAATCGGTGGCGGGTGTTTACACTCGTCCATCGTTTGCTTTGGTGACTCTGAATAACTTTGTGCTGATCGCATGGTCTTATAGCACCGGCGACGCATCTTTCAAATGTCTGCCTTATCAACTGTCGATGGTAGGTTCTGCGCCTACCATGGTTGTAACGGGTAACGGGGAATCAGGGTTCGATTCCGGAGAGGGAGCCTGAGAAACGGCTACCACATCCAAGGAAGGCAGCAGGCGCGCAAATTACCCACTCCCGGCACGGGGAGGTAGTGACGAAAAATAACGATACGGGACTCATCCGAGGCCCCGTAATCGGAATGAGTACACTTTAAATCCTTTAACGAGGATCCATTGGAGGGCAAGTCTGGTGCCAGCAGCCGCGGTAATTCCAGCTCCAATAGCGTATATTAAAGTTGTTGCGGTTAAAAAGCTCGTAGTTGAATCTGTGTGTCACAGTGTCGGTTCATCGCTCGCGGTGTTTAACTGGCATTATGTGGTACGTCCTACCGGTGGGCTTTGCTCTTCACGGGGCGGTCCAACTAATATCCCATCGCGGTGCTCTTCACTGAGTGTCGAGGTGGGCCGGTACGTTTACTTTGAACAAATTAGAGTGCTCAAAGCAGGCTACCTTCGCCTGAATACTGTGTGCATGGAATAATGGAATAGGACCTCGGTTCTATTTTGTTGGTTTTCGGAACCCCGAGGTAATGATTAATAGGGACAGATGGGGGCATTCGTATTGCGACGTTAGAGGTGAAATTCTTGGATCGTCGCAAGACGGACAGAAGCGAAAGCATTTGCCAAAAATGTTTTCATTAATCAAGAACGAAAGTTAGAGGTTCGAAGGCGATCAGATACCGCCCTAGTTCTAACCATAAACGATGCCAGCTAGCGATCCGCCGAAGTTCCTACGATGACTCGGCGGGCAGCTTCCGGGAAACCAAAGCTTTTGGGTTCCGGGGGAAGTATGGTTGCAAAGCTGAAACTTAAAGGAATTGACGGAAGGGCACCACCAGGAGTGGAGCCTGCGGCTTAATTTGACTCAACACGGGAAACCTCACCAGGCCCGGACACCGGAAGGATTGACAGATTGATAGCTCTTTCTTGATTCGGTGGGTGGTGGTGCATGGCCGTTCTTAGTTGGTGGAGCGATTTGTCTGGTTAATTCCGATAACGAACGAGACTCTAGCCTGCTAAATAGACGTAATTATGGTATCTCGAAGGCTCTCGGCTTCTGCCGGTGGGGTTTTTACTACCAACGTACAAACAAATCTTCTTAGAGGGACAGGCGGCTTCTAGCCGCACGAGATTGAGCAATAACAGGTCTGTGATGCCCTTAGATGTTCTGGGCCGCACGCGCGCTACACTGAAGGAATCAGCGTGTGTTCCCTGGCCGAAAGGCCCGGGTAACCCGCTGAACCTCCTTCGTGCTAGGGATTGGGGCTTGCAATTATTCCCCATGAACGAGGAATTCCCAGTAAGCGCGAGTCATAAGCTCGCGTTGATTACGTCCCTGCCCTTTGTACACACCGCCCGTCGCTACTACCGATTGAATGATTTAGTGAGGTCTTCGGACTGGTGCGCGGCAATGTTTCGGCATTGCCGATGATGCCGGGAAGATGACCAAACTTGATTATTTAGAGGAAGTAAAAGTCGTAACAAGGTTTCCGTAGGTGAACCTGCGGAAGGATCATTACAATGTTCCAATATATCTCAAAGAGAGAGGAGAGGAGGAGAGAAAATGAATTCGATTAGTTTGTGGATAAGAATTCATATAAAAAAAAAGATATTGTTGAGCCCGCCAGATCATTCGTGCGTGATTTACACGGCCAGACGTGTGTACTACACGTATTAGGCCTTTGATCTGCGTTGCGTAGGCCACAACAAATCTTTCAAAGAGAGAGAGATATATGTGTTGTTGGGGTTTGTGATTATGAAGGTGCCCCAACGCACAAAAATATATAAAAATGTACAAAGTTGGGATGTGGTGTGGTGGAGAAGAGTTGGGCCCGACCAGATCATTCGTGCGTGATTTACACGGCAGACGTGTGTACTACACGTATTAGGCCTTTGATCTGCGTTGCGTAGGCCATCTTCCTTCCAAGACACACACGTGTTGGGGTTTGTGTGATTTTATGATAGTGCCTCAACACGGAAAAATAAGCGTACGAGAAGAGTTGGGCCCGACCAGATCATTCGTGCGTGATTTATACACGGCCAGACGCGTATTATATTACACGTATTAGGCCTTTGATCTGCGTTGCGTAGGCCATCTTCTCGATAGAGAGAAAGCCAATGTATTCTTTTTTCTTTCTTTACACACACACACACAGTTGTAGTAGGACAGGGAGGGATGCGAGCGTGCTAATCACGCTTCCTCAAGTCTTCGCTGTGGTGTAAAAAAAAAAAAGAAAAAAAGGAATCGTTGGGAAAGTCCAAAGGACGAAAATATCGGGCAGTCTGAAGATAACTTAATGCTCGTTTACATTGGTATCAAGAGAGACCGGCTTGTGTAGCTCGTTTCAATGCTGTGTCGTTGTCATTGACACCCTACTCTGTTGCGCGCTAGTGGCAGCATGAGCGTGGGACGTATATATATATGACACCCAGCTAGAGCCGGCCGTGAGTCCGTCCGGTGTAAATAACGACGAAAGGAGAGAGAAACTTTTCGAATCCAGTATCGGGTTGATAATTGTCCAGTTTGAATATCCATATCCCCGTCGTTTTTGGAGGTGATATACTCTCTGTGTTTCTTCGATAGAAGGCTTTTCAATGTTCTATTCGCTCCGACCGTCGAACTTGCAAGAAAACAGTGGTTTTGGATTTGCTCGTACATATATATATGGTTTCGACGGAAATATCTCGTTCTTTAAGGGACAATTATGTCGTTGTACGACGACTCCCGAATCTCCTTCGCGCGCTGGTTGGAGCTCTTCGGGTATCGGCTTGTTCCGAAATATAACACAAAAATGTGGTGGATAGCAAATACACATTATATATATATGAGAGAATAAAAGGGAAAAATTACCCTGAACGGTGGATCACTTGGCTCGTGGGTCGATGAAGAACGCAGCTAATTGCGCGTCAACGTGTGAACTGCAGGACACATGAACATCGACATTTCGAACGCACATTGCGGTCCACGGATACAATTCCTGGACCACGCCTGGCTGAGGGTCGTTTACGTACTTATAAACTGCTTGCGTTGATGGCACTTGTTGCCTATATACGTACGAGCGAATGGTGGGCGCTTCGTCGGCGTTTGTCGCGGTCCTATGAATATTGAGAAATTTTACGTACGTCTAACAGTCTTCGAGAGAGATGGAAATCGTGTTCGAACTAGCGTGAGTGTGGAAGGCGGTGTCGTGTGTCGTATATGTTTTATATACGTCCGCCCGTCTGAAACACCGCTTCGAAGCGGTGACAAAATCTTTTTCGGGACGATTCGTATCCGTAGAACTATCGAGATTTCACTGGTACATTTTCAACGCGCTCCCGACGTCGCCTGAAATGAAACGAGATGGGTTTAACCCACGAAAGCGTACTACACGAGTCTGTCCTATGTGAAGACTGTGTACAGAGATCGAACGAACGCATGAAAGAAATTGAACGAAAGAACACATAACCCGCAAAAATATAGAGTAGAATTGTGACCGTTGCTTCGAATTTGAATTTATATGTATATATATATCATAGCCCCAGGGAGTGGAACCTATGAGTGTGGAAGGATGTCTCTTACCGTTATGTTGCCAGAGGAAAAAAAGTCTCTCTCTTCGTACGACACATTTGTGTACGAATTGTATCGATGGCTATATAGATCCGATGTTGCACATATTCTGAGTAAAGAACACCCCACCCGGGTTAC
>NW_027476115.1:1297500-1300000 GCF_051020955.1 Megalopta genalis
TATTTTGTTATTATATACATGCACAAAAAACACCCATTGGGCGAAAGGGAATCCGGTTTCTATTCCGGAACCCGGCAGCGGAACCGCATACCATTCGGGCCCTCGTAAGAGTGTTCGTCGGGGTAACCCAAAATGACCTGGAGACGCCGTCGGGAGATCCGGGGAGAGTTTTCTTTTCTGTATAAGCGTTCGAGTTCCCTGGAAACCTCTAGCAGGGAGATAGGGTTTGGAACGCGAAGAGCACCGCAGTTGCGGCGGTGTCCGGATCATCCCCTCGGACCTTGAAAATCCAGGAGAGGGCCACGTGGAGGTGTCGCGCCGGTTCGTACCCATATCCGCAGCAGGTCTCCAAGGTAAAGAGCCTCTAGTCGATAGATTAATGTAGGTAAGGGAAGTCGGCAAATTGGATCCGTAACTTCGGGATAAGGATTGGCTCTGAGGAGCGGGGCGTGTCGGGCTTGGTCGGGAAGCGGGTCTGGCTGACGTGCCGGGCCTGGGCGAGGTGAACGGCTCTCGTGGCTGGGATCCGAGCTCGGTCCCGTGCCTTGGCCTCCCGCGGGACGGTGATGTGTAATATAGACCTCTTGTTAGGTCCATTAGCCTCTCCCGTCCTAGTCGCACAGGTACCTCCTCGTGGTTCCCGACGGTAACGTGATGCATTGTTTGGACCTGTCCATTCAGTGCGTTGCGGCTAAATTCTGTGCGACACGACGTGCTGCCTAGCAGTAATGAGCCGCTGTAAGGGTGCAGCCCACCCAAATGGCCTGCCTTCGCGCTAATGTGGCGGCGGCTCTAGTCACTTTGAGGGAGGCATGTTATGGGTCATGGGGTTGCCACCCCCATGGCTCTATTGTCGTAGGCCCGAAGAATCAAAAGATAGATTATGGGTCAAGTGACCCATTGTCGGCGGGCCCTCGGGCCACTCGGATCGCCGACCCTACGACAGCGGCCACAGTGGATCGGAATGTTTGTCCGACGACCTCGAGAAATAAACCCAACAAGTCCAGTAACGACGCACAACATCCTGCGTCGCGGGGGGCACTACATCCGTGTCCCCATTGTTCGCGATCCTTTCCCACTTCCATCGGGTTAGGGGTCCATGTGAGGAGAGCTCATCCGGACGAGGCCAACCAACGAGTGCAGGTGGCGGTAAAGAAGGTTAGGTGGACTCAGGAGGAGACTGAGATGGTGGCGGCGGCTGAGGCGCTTGCGAGTGTGCAGGGCAACGTCAAATTTATGAACGAACATCTGCTGACGGTCTTCGACAATAAATTCAGTCTTGATCGACTGAAGGGCCTCAGAAAGAAATTGACGTATAAAGCTCTTGTTACACAGAAGATCGGTGTATGCCGCGAGCGTGGAACTGCCGTTGAGTCTCAACCTTCAACCTCCAGTGTCACTCAACATCACGACACAAGTCATCGACAGGCGGATTCGCCTACTCCTGTTCAGGAGCACTCTGCGTCGGCACAGCAACATCAGTGCCAATATATTGACGCTATCCGTAAGCTGATTGATCCGGCCGAAAGGGTGAAATCCCATGAAGCGGAGGAACTCGTAAGTCTTGCGAGAACGGTTCTTAATCGAGAACCAATAACACCGAGTGCTTGTTGTCGATGGCTTCAACGAGTCTTTCCGACGCCTTCTGCGAAAGTAAAGGAGCGGAGAACACCACTGCTCCGGCCACCTAAAGCTGCACCTGCCGGGCCCGTGCCGAGGTGGAGACTGAGGAGAAGGGAGTATGCGGCCATGCAGGAACTCTGGAGGAAGGACATGTCTCGCGCGGCCGGGCTTGTACTGGATGGCCCGGTGCAGGCTCAAACACCAACCGTTGGCGAGATGGTGGAGTACTGGACACCTATGCTCACCAGTCCTTCTGTCCCCATTGAACACCTTCATCCAGTTCAGGAAAGGGAGGACCTGCATTGGATCGCTGAGCCGGTTCGTGGCCATGAGATCCAGGCCAATGAGATCCCGCTCTCCTCGGCATCGGGTCTCGATAACATCTCGAGCAGGCAATGGAGGAGTGTGCCAGTAGTTCTAAGAACCTTATTTTATAATGTCATCCTTGCGGTAGGGGCATTTCCATCTGAGCTCCTCATCAGCAGGACGGTATTTATCCCTAAGAAGGACGGAAGCTCAACACCATCCGAGTTCCGTCCTATAAGTGTGGCTTCAGTCGTCGTTCGTCAGCTGCATAAAATCTTGGCGGTGAGATTGGCAAAAGCCGGTCTCATCGATGAGCGGCAACGAGGAGTACACGATGGCTGTGCTGAGAACGTTCTTGTACTGTCAACTGCCCTTCGTGACGCACGGAGCTGCTTAAAGCAGCTTCACGTTGTGTCCTTAGATGTGGCCAAGGCGTTTGACAGCGTTAGTCACCATGCCATAACATCGGCACTAAGGGGATTGGGACTCCCGGAGCTCTTTGTGAGGTACATAACAGCGACGTACCATAATAGCCGAACCGTGCTTCAGGTCCATGGAGAGACATCGGATC
>NW_027476115.1:1305000-1342500 GCF_051020955.1 Megalopta genalis
AAAACGAGTAATTTCATGTATAAAGTTTAATTAAACTCCCAATAGTTTGCCGGGAAACATCGATTATTCCGATCTAGAAAGAGACAGAGACAGTCGATCCGCGTTATGTTAAATATTTCAAGGTTTCCGATTCCACAAAATTATAAAAAGTATACGGCTGTGTAGCGGGGATCAAAACGAGTAATTTCGTGTATAAAGTTTAATTAATCTCCCATTACTTTGCCGGGAAACATCGATTATTCCGATCTAGAAAGAGACAGAGATAGACGATCCGCGTTATGTTAAATATCTCCAGGTTACCGATTCCACAAAATTATAAAAAGTATACGGCTGTGTAGCGGGGATCAAAACGAGTAATTTCATGTATAAAGTTTAATTAATCTCCCAATAGTTTGCCGGGAAACATCGATAATTCCGATCTAGAAAGAGACAGAGACAGTCGATCCGCGTTATGTTAAATATTTCAAGGTTCCCGATTCCACAAAATTATAAAAAGTATACGGCTGTGTAGCGGGGATCAAAACGAGTAATTTCATGTATAAAGTTTAATTAAACTCCCAATAGTTTGCCGGGAAACATCGATTATTCCGATCTAGAAAGAGACAGAGACAGTCGATCCGCGTTATGTTAAATATCTCAAGGTTACCGATTCCACAAAATTATAAAAAGTATACGGCTGTGTAGCGGGGATCAAAACGAGTAATTTCATGTATAAAGTTTAATTAAACTCCCAATAGTTTGCCGGGAAACATCGATTATTCCGATCTAGAAAGAGACAGAGACAGTCGATCCGCGTTATGTTAAATATTTCAAGGTTCCCGATTCCACAAAATTATAAAAAGTATACGGCTGTGTAGCGGGGATCAAAACGAGTAATTTCGTGTATAAAGTTTAATTAATATCCCATTACTTTGCCGGGAAACATCAATACTTCGATCGCGCGAGAGAGACAGAGAAACGAACAGTCTTTTTTTCGATTTACGGCTAAAATAAATTTTTCTCATTTTATTCAATAACACATTCTTGCTTAGATAACTTTTTTACATAGGGATTAAGCATTTAGAACGATATAATGTTTAAAATAAGGGCACTTTACTCTTGACATTTTACGGTTTTTTCAATTTTCTGAAAAATCCTATCATTAGATTTTTTTAAAAATACGATATTCTTGCTTAACTAACGTTTCTACATAGGGATTAAGCATTTAGAACGAAATCTAATGTCAGAAAATGGCACTTTACTCTTGACATTTTTCGGTTTTTTCAATTTTCTGGAAAATCCTATCATTAGATTTTTTTTAAAATACGATATTCTTGCTTAACTAACGTTTTTACATAGGGATTAAGCATTTAGAACGAAATCTAATGTAGGAAAATGGTACTTTACTCTTGACCGGTACGTTGGGACTTTGAAAATATTCGGGCGTTCCAATCGCTCGTCTGTTGCATCATAGCGCGTCTCGGCGCAATCGACCGATTCGCTCGACCCATTATTTTCGATTTACGGCTAAAATAAATTTTTCTCATTTTATTCAATAACATATTCTTGCTTAGATAACTTTTTTACATAGGGATTAAGCATTTAGAACGATATAATGTTTAAAATAAGGGCACTTTACTCTTGACATTTTACGGTTTTTTCAATTTTATGAAAAATCCTATCATTAGATTTTTTTAAAAATACGATAATCTTGCTTAACTAACGTTTCTACATAGGGATTAAGCATTTAGAACGAAATCTAATGTCAGAAAATGGCACTTTACTCTTGACATTTTTCGGTTTTTTCAATTTTCTGGAAAATCCTATCATTAGATTTTTTTTAAAATACGATATTCTTGCTTAACTAACGTTTTTACATAGGGATTAAGCATTTAGAACGAAATCTAATGTAGGAAAATGGTACTTTACTCTTGATCGGTACGTTGGGACTTTGAAAATATTCGGGCGTTCCAATCGCTCGTCTGTTGCATCATAGCGCGTCTCGGCGCAATCGACCGATTCGCTCGACCCATTATTTTCGATTTACGGCTAAAATAAATTTTTCTCATTTTATTCAATAACATATTCTTGCTTAGATAACTTTTTTACATAGGGATTAAGCATTTAGAACGATATAATGTTTAAAATAAGGGCACTTTACTCTTGACATTTTACGGTTTTTTCAATTTTCTGAAAAATCCTATCATTAGATTTTTTTAAAAATACGATAATCTTGCTTAACTAACGTTTCTACATAGGGATTAAGCATTTAGAACGAAATCTAATGTCAGAAAATGGCACTTTACTCTTGACATTTTTCGGTTTTTTCAATTTTCTGGAAAATCCTATCATTAGATTTTTTTTAAAATACGATATTCTTGCTTAACTAACGTTTTTACATAGGGATTAAGCATTTAGAACGAAATCTAATGTAGGAAAATGGTACTTTACTCTTGATCGGTACGTTGGGACTTTGAAAATATTCGGGCGTTCCAATCGCTCGTCTGTTGCATCATAGCGCGTCTCGGCGCAATCGACCGATTCGCTCGACCCATTATTTTCGATTTACGGCTAAAATAAATTTTTCTCATTTTATTCAATAACATATTCTTGCTTAGATAACTTTTTTACATAGGGATTAAGCATTTAGAACGATATAATGTTTAAAATAAGGGCACTTTACTCTTGACATTTTACGGTTTTTTCAATTTTATGAAAAATCCTATCATTAGATTTTTTTAAAAATACGATAATCTTGCTTAACTAACGTTTCTACATAGGGATTAAGCATTTAGAACGAAATCTAATGTCAGAAAATGGCACTTTACTCTTGACATTTTTCGGTTTTTTCAATTTTCTGGAAAATCCTATCATTAGATTTTTTTTAAAATACGATATTCTTGCTTAACTAACGTTTTTACATAGGGATTAAGCATTTAGAACGAAATCTAATGTAGGAAAATGGTACTTTACTCTTGACCGGTACGTTGGGACTTTGAAAATATTCGGGCGTTCCAATCGCTCGTCTGTTGCATCATAGCGCGTCTCGGCGCAATCGACCGATTCGCTCGACCCATTATTTTCGATTTACGGCTAAAATAAATTTTTCTCATTTTATTCAATAACATATTCTTGCTTAGATAACTTTTTTACATAGGGATTAAGCATTTAGAACGATATAATGTTTAAAATAAGGGCACTTTACTCTTGACATTTTACGGTTTTTTCAATTTTATGAAAAATCCTATCATTAGATTTTTTTAAAAATACGATAATCTTGCATAACTAACGTTTCTACATAGGGATTATGCATTTAGAACGAAATCTAATGTCAGAAAATGGCACTTTACTCTTGACATTTTTCGGTTTTTTCAATTTTCTGGAAAATCCTATCATTAGATTTTTTTTAAAATACGATATTCTTGCTTAACTAACGTTTTTACATAGGGATTAAGCATTTAGAACGAAATCTAATGTAGGAAAATGGTACTTTACTCTTGATCGGTACGTTGGGACTTTGAAAATATTCGGGCGTTCCAATCGCTCGTCTGTTGCATCATAGCGCGTCTCGGCGCAATCGACCGATTCGCTCGACCCATTATTTTCGATTTACGGCTAAAATAAATTTTTCTCATTTTATTCAATAACATATTCTTGCTTAGATAACTTTTTTACATAGGGATTAAGCATTTAGAACGATATAATGTTTAAAATAAGGGCACTTTACTCTTGACATTTTACGGTTTTTTCAATTTTATGAAAAATCCTATCATTAGATTTTTTTAAAAATACGATAATCTTGCTTAACTAACGTTTCTACATAGGGATTAAGCATTTAGAACGAAATCTAATGTCAGAAAATGGCACTTTACTCTTGACATTTTTCGGTTTTTTCAATTTTCTGGAAAATCCTATCATTAGATTTTTTTTAAAATACGATATTCTTGCTTAACTAACGTTTTTACATAGGGATTAAGCATTTAGAACGAAATCTAATGTAGGAAAATGGTACTTTACTCTTGACCGGTACGTTGGGACTTTGAAAATATTCGGGCGTTCCAATCGCTCGTCTGTTGCATCATAGCGCGTCTCGGCGCAATCGACCGATTCGCTCGACCCATTATTTTCGATTTACGGCTAAAATAAATTTTTCTCATTTTATTCAATAACATATTCTTGCTTAGATAACTTTTTTACATAGGGATTAAGCATTTAGAACGATATAATGTTTAAAATAAGGGCACTTTACTCTTGACATTTTACGGTTTTTTCAATTTTCTGAAAAATCCTATCATTAGATTTTTTTAAAAATACGATAATCTTGCATAACTAACGTTTCTACATAGGGATTAAGCATTTAGAACGAAATCTAATGTCAGAAAATGGCACTTTACTCTTGACATTTTTCGGTTTTTTCAATTTTCTGGAAAATCCTATCATTAGATTTTTTTAAAAATACGATATTCTTGCTTAACTAACGTTTTTACATAGGGATTAAGCATTTAGAACGAAATCTAATGTAGGAAAATGGTACTTTACTCTTGATCGGTACGTTGGGACTTTGAAAATATTCGGGCGTTCCAATCGCTCGTCTGTTGCATCATAGCGCGTCTCGGCGCAATCGACCGATTCGCTCGACCCATTATTTTCGATTTACGGCTAAAATAAATTTTTCTCATTTTATTCAATAACATATTCTTGCTTAGATAACTTTTTTACATAGGGATTAAGCATTTAGAACGATATAATGTTTAAAATAAGGGCACTTTACTCTTGACATTTTACGGTTTTTTCAATTTTATGAAAAATCCTATCATTAGATTTTTTTAAAAATACGATAATCTTGCTTAACTAACGTTTCTACATAGGGATTAAGCATTTAGAACGAAATCTAATGTCAGAAAATGGCACTTTACTCTTGACATTTTTCGGTTTTTTCAATTTTCTGGAAAATCCTATCATTAGATTTTTTTAAAAATACGATAATCTTGCTTAACTAACGTTTCTACATAGGGATTAAGCATTTAGAACGAAATCTAATGTAGGAAAATGGTACTTTACTCTTGATCGGTACGTTGGGACTTTGAAAATATTCGGGCGTTCCAATCGCTCGTCTGTTGCATCATAGCGCGTCTCGGCGCAATCGACCGATTCGCTCGACCCATTATTTTCGATTTACGGCTAAAATAAATTTTTCTCATTTTATTCAATAACATATTCTTGCTTAGATAACTTTTTTACATAGGGATTAAGCATTTAGAACGATATAATGTTTAAAATA
The DNA here is from genome assembly GCF_051020955.1 of Megalopta genalis. Taxonomy (NCBI): domain Eukaryota; kingdom Metazoa; phylum Arthropoda; class Insecta; order Hymenoptera; family Halictidae; genus Megalopta; species Megalopta genalis. The sequence goes on from NW_027476115.1 coordinate 1,310,261, forward strand.
AGGGCACTTTACTCTTGACATTTTACGGTTTTTTCAATTTTATGAAAAATCCTATCATTAGATTTTTTTAAAAATACGATAATCTTGCTTAACTAACGTTTCTACATAGGGATTAAGCATTTAGAACGAAATCTAATGTCAGAAAATGGCACTTTACTCTTGACATTTTTCGGTTTTTTCAATTTTCTGGAAAATCCTATCATTAGATTTTTTTTAAAATACGATATTCTTGCTTAACTAACGTTTTTACATAGGGATTAAGCATTTAGAACGAAATCTAATGTAGGAAAATGGTACTTTACTCTTGACCGGTACGTTGGGACTTTGAAAATATTCGGGCGTTCCAATCGCTCGTCTGTTGCATCATAGCGCGTCTCGGCGCAATCGACCGATTCGCTCGACCCATTATTTTCGATTTACGGCTAAAATAAATTTTTCTCATTTTATTCAATAACATATTCTTGCTTAGATAACTTTTTTACATAGGGATTAAGCATTTAGAACGATATAATGTTTAAAATAAGGGCACTTTACTCTTGACATTTTACGGTTTTTTCAATTTTCTGAAAAATCCTATCATTAGATTTTTTTAAAAATACGATAATCTTGCATAACTAACGTTTCTACATAGGGATTAAGCATTTAGAACGAAATCTAATGTCAGAAAATGGCACTTTACTCTTGACATTTTTCGGTTTTTTCAATTTTCTGGAAAATCCTATCATTAGATTTTTTTTAAAATACGATATTCTTGCTTAACTAACGTTTTTACATAGGGATTAAGCATTTAGAACGAAATCTAATGTAGGAAAATGGTACTTTACTCTTGACCGGTACGTTGGGACTTTGAAAATATTCGGGCGTACGCGGCGCGCTCGGCGCTTCGAACAGCTCCGGTGTCCCCATTATTTTCGATTTACGGCTAAAATAAATTTTTCTCATTTTATTCAATAACATATTCTTGCTTAGATAACTTTTTTACATAGGGATTAAGCATTTAGAACGATATAATGTTTAAAATAAGGGCACTTTACTCTTGACATTTTACGGTTTTTTCAATTTTCTGAAAAATCCTATCATTAGATTTTTTTAAAAATACGATATTCTTGCTTAACTAACGTTTCTACATAGGGATTAAGCATTTAGAACGAAATCTAATGTCAGAAAATGGCACTTTACTCTTGACATTTTTCGGTTTTTTCAATTTTCTGGAAAATCCTATCATTAGATTTTTTTAAAAATACGATATTCTTGCTTAACTAACGTTTTTACATAGGGATTAATCATTTAGAACGAAATCTAATGTAGGAAAATGGTACTTTACTCTTGATCGGTACGTTGGGACTTTGAAAATATTCGGCCGTACGCGGCGCGTCTCGGCGCTTCGAACAGCTCCGGTGTCCCCATTATTTTCGATTTACGGCTAAAATAAATTCTTCTAATTTTTTTCAATTACATATTCTTGCTTAAATAACTTTTTTACATAGGGATTAAGCATTTAGAACGATACATTGTTTAAAATAATGGCACTTTACTCTTGACATTTTACGGTTTTTTCAATTTTCTGAAAAATCCTATCATTAGATTTTTTTAAAAATACGATATTCTTGCTTAACTAACGTTTCTACATAGGGATTAAGCATTTAGAACGAAATCTAATGTCAGAAAATGGCACTTTACTCTTGACATTTTTCGGTTTTTTCAATTTTCTGGAAAATCCTATCATTAGATTTTTTTTAAAATACGATATTCTTGCTTAACTAACGTTTTTACATAGGGATTAAGCATTTAGAACGAAATCTAATGTAGGAAAATGGTACTTTACTCTTGACCGGTACGTTGGGACTTTGAAAATATTCGGGCGTTCCAATCGCTCGTCTGTTGCATCATAGCGCGTCTCGGCGCAATCGACCGATTCGCTCGACCCATTATTTTCGATTTACGGCTAAAATAAATTTTTCTCATTTTATTCAATAACATATTCTTGCTTAGATAACTTTTTTACATAGGGATTAAGCATTTAGAACGATATAATGTTTAAAATAAGGGCACTTTACTCTTGACATTTTACGGTTTTTTCAATTTTCTGAAAAATCCTATCATTAGATTTTTTTAAAAATACGATAATCTTGCATAACTAACGTTTCTACATAGGGATTAAGCATTTAGAACGAAATCTAATGTCAGAAAATGGCACTTTACTCTTGACATTTTTCGGTTTTTTCAATTTTCTGGAAAATCCTATCATTAGATTTTTTTTAAAATACGATATTCTTGCTTAACTAACGTTTTTACATAGGGATTAAGCATTTAGAACGAAATCTAATGTAGGAAAATGGTACTTTACTCTTGACCGGTACGTTGGGACTTTGAAAATATTCGGGCGTTCCAATCGCTCGTCTGTTGCATCATAGCGCGTCTCGGCGCAATCGACCGATTCGCTCGACCCATTATTTTCGATTTACGGCTAAAATAAATTTTTCTCATTTTATTCAATAACATATTCTTGCTTAGATAACTTTTTTACATAGGGATTAAGCATTTAGAACGATATAATGTTTAAAATAAGGGCACTTTACTCTTGACATTTTACGGTTTTTTCAATTTTCTGAAAAATCCTATCATTAGATTTTTTTAAAAATACGATAATCTTGCATAACTAACGTTTCTACATAGGGATTAAGCATTTAGAACGAAATCTAATGTCAGAAAATGGCACTTTACTCTTGACATTTTTCGGTTTTTTCAATTTTCTGGAAAATCCTATCATTAGATTTTTTTTAAAATACGATATTCTTGCTTAACTAACGTTTTTACATAGGGATTAAGCATTTAGAACGAAATCTAATGTAGGAAAATGGTACTTTACTCTTGATCGGTACGTTGGGACTTAGAAAATATTCGGGCGTACGCGGCGCGCTCGGCGCTTCGAACAGCTCCGGTGTCCCCATTATTTTCGATTTACGGCTAAAATAAATTTTTCTAATTTTTTTCAATAACATATTCTTGCTTAAATAACTTTTTTACATAGGGATTAAGCATTTAGAACGATACATTGTTTAAAATAAGGGCACTTTACTCTTGACATTTTACGGTTTTTTCAATTTTATGAAAAATCCTATCATTAGATTTTTTTAAAAATACGATAATCTTGCTTAACTAACGTTTCTACATAGGGATTAAGCATTTAGAACGAAATCTAATGTAGGAAAATGGTACTTTACTCTTGATCGGTACGTTGGGACTTTGAAAATATTCGGGCGTTCCAATCGCTCGTCTGTTGCATCATAGCGCGTCTCGGCGCAATCGACCGATTCGCTCGACCCATTATTTTCGATTTACGGCTAAAATAAATTTTTCTCATTTTATTCAATAACATATTCTTGCTTAGATAACTTTTTTACATAGGGATTAAGCATTTAGAACGATATAATGTTTAAAATAAGGGCACTTTACTCTTGACATTTTACGGTTTTTTCAATTTTATGAAAAATCCTATCATTAGATTTTTTTAAAAATACGATAATCTTGCTTAACTAACGTTTCTACATAGGGATTAAGCATTTAGAACGAAATCTAATGTCAGAAAATGGCACTTTACTCTTGACATTTTTCGGTTTTTTCAATTTTCTGGAAAATCCTATCATTAGATTTTTTTTAAAATACGATATTCTTGCTTAACTAACGTTTTTACATAGGGATTAAGCATTTAGAACGAAATCTAATGTAGGAAAATGGTACTTTACTCTTGACCGGTACGTTGGGACTTTGAAAATATTCGGGCGTTCCAATCGCTCGTCTGTTGCATCATAGCGCGTCTCGGCGCAATCGACCGATTCGCTCGACCCATTATTTTCGATTTACGGCTAAAATAAATTTTTCTCATTTTATTCAATAACATATTCTTGCTTAGATAACTTTTTTACATAGGGATTAAGCATTTAGAACGATATAATGTTTAAAATAAGGGCACTTTACTCTTGACATTTTACGGTTTTTTCAATTTTATGAAAAATCCTATCATTAGATTTTTTTAAAAATACGATAATCTTGCATAACTAACGTTTCTACATAGGGATTATGCATTTAGAACGAAATCTAATGTCAGAAAATGGCACTTTACTCTTGACATTTTTCGGTTTTTTCAATTTTCTGGAAAATCCTATCATTAGATTTTTTTTAAAATACGATATTCTTGCTTAACTAACGTTTTTACATAGGGATTAAGCATTTAGAACGAAATCTAATGTAGGAAAATGGTACTTTACTCTTGATCGGTACGTTGGGACTTTGAAAATATTCGGGCGTTCCAATCGCTCGTCTGTTGCATCATAGCGCGTCTCGGCGCAATCGACCGATTCGCTCGACCCATTATTTTCGATTTACGGCTAAAATAAATTTTTCTCATTTTATTCAATAACATATTCTTGCTTAGATAACTTTTTTACATAGGGATTAAGCATTTAGAACGATATAATGTTTAAAATAAGGGCACTTTACTCTTGACATTTTACGGTTTTTTCAATTTTATGAAAAATCCTATCATTAGATTTTTTTAAAAATACGATAATCTTGCTTAACTAACGTTTCTACATAGGGATTAAGCATTTAGAACGAAATCTAATGTCAGAAAATGGCACTTTACTCTTGACATTTTTCGGTTTTTTCAATTTTCTGGAAAATCCTATCATTAGATTTTTTTTAAAATACGATATTCTTGCTTAACTAACGTTTTTACATAGGGATTAAGCATTTAGAACGAAATCTAATGTAGGAAAATGGTACTTTACTCTTGACCGGTACGTTGGGACTTTGAAAATATTCGGGCGTTCCAATCGCTCGTCTGTTGCATCATAGCGCGTCTCGGCGCAATCGACCGATTCGCTCGACCCATTATTTTCGATTTACGGCTAAAATAAATTTTTCTCATTTTATTCAATAACATATTCTTGCTTAGATAACTTTTTTACATAGGGATTAAGCATTTAGAACGATATAATGTTTAAAATAAGGGCACTTTACTCTTGACATTTTACGGTTTTTTCAATTTTCTGAAAAATCCTATCATTAGATTTTTTTAAAAATACGATAATCTTGCATAACTAACGTTTCTACATAGGGATTAAGCATTTAGAACGAAATCTAATGTCAGAAAATGGCACTTTACTCTTGACATTTTTCGGTTTTTTCAATTTTCTGGAAAATCCTATCATTAGATTTTTTTAAAAATACGATATTCTTGCTTAACTAACGTTTTTACATAGGGATTAAGCATTTAGAACGAAATCTAATGTAGGAAAATGGTACTTTACTCTTGATCGGTACGTTGGGACTTTGAAAATATTCGGGCGTTCCAATCGCTCGTCTGTTGCATCATAGCGCGTCTCGGCGCAATCGACCGATTCGCTCGACCCATTATTTTCGATTTACGGCTAAAATAAATTTTTCTCATTTTATTCAATAACATATTCTTGCTTAGATAACTTTTTTACATAGGGATTAAGCATTTAGAACGATATAATGTTTAAAATAAGGGCACTTTACTCTTGACATTTTACGGTTTTTTCAATTTTCTGAAAAATCCTATCATTAGATTTTTTTAAAAATACGATAATCTTGCATAACTAACGTTTCTACATAGGGATTAAGCATTTAGAACGAAATCTAATGTCAGAAAATGGCACTTTACTCTTGACATTTTTCGGTTTTTTCAATTTTCTGGAAAATCCTATCATTAGATTTTTTTTAAAATACGATATTCTTGCTTAACTAACGTTTTTACATAGGGATTAAGCATTTAGAACGAAATCTAATGTAGGAAAATGGTACTTTACTCTTGATCGGTACGTTGGGACTTTGAAAATATTCGGGCGTACGCGGCGCGCTCGGCGCTTCGAACAGCTCCGGTGTCCCCATTATTTTCGATTTACGGCTAAAATAAATTTTTCTCATTTTATTCAATAACATATTCTTGCTTAGATAACTTTTTTACATAGGGATTAAGCATTTAGAACGATATAATGTTTAAAATAAGGGCACTTTACTCTTGACATTTTACGGTTTTTTCAATTTTCTGAAAAATCCTATCATTAGATTTTTTTAAAAATACGATATTCTTGCTTAACTAACGTTTCTACATAGGGATTAAGCATTTAGAACGAAATCTAATGTCAGAAAATGGCACTTTACTCTTGACATTTTTCGGTTTTTTCAATTTTCTGGAAAATCCTATCATTAGATTTTTTTAAAAATACGATATTCTTGCTTAACTAACGTTTTTACATAGGGATTAAGCATTTAGAACGAAATCTAATGTAGGAAAATGGTACTTTACTCTTGATCGGTACGTTGGGACTTTGAAAATATTCGGCCGTACGCGGCGCGTCTCGGCGCTTCGAACAGCTCCGGTGTCCCCATTATTTTCGATTTACGGCTAAAATAAATTCTTCTAATTTTTTTCAATTACATATTCTTGCTTAAATAACTTTTTTACATAGGGATTAAGCATTTAGAACGATACATTGTTTAAAATAATGGCACTTTACTCTTGACATTTTACGGTTTTTTCAATTTTCTGAAAAATCCTATCATTAGATTTTTTTAAAAATACGATATTCTTGCTTAACTAACGTTTCTACATAGGGATTAAGCATTTAGAACGAAATCTAATGTCAGAAAATGGCACTTTACTCTTGACATTTTTCGGTTTCTTCAATTTTCTGGAAAATCCTATCATTAGATTTTTTTTAAAATACGATATTCTTGCTTAACTAACGTTTTTACATAGGGATTAAGCATTTAGAACGAAATCTAATGTAGGAAAATGGTACTTTACTCTTGACCGGTACGTTGGGACTTTGAAAATATTCGGGCGTTCCAATCGCTCGTCTGTTGCATCATAGCGCGTCTCGGCGCAATCGACCGATTCGCTCGACCCATTATTTTCGATTTACGGCTAAAATAAATTTTTCTCATTTTATTCAATAACATATTCTTGCTTAGATAACTTTTTTACATAGGGATTAAGCATTTAGAACGATATAATGTTTAAAATAAGGGCACTTTACTCTTGACATTTTACGGTTTTTTCAATTTTCTGAAAAATCCTATCATTAGATTTTTTTAAAAATACGATAATCTTGCATAACTAACGTTTCTACATAGGGATTAAGCATTTAGAACGAAATCTAATGTCAGAAAATGGCACTTTACTCTTGACATTTTTCGGTTTTTTCAATTTTCTGGAAAATCCTATCATTAGATTTTTTTTAAAATACGATATTCTTGCTTAACTAACGTTTTTACATAGGGATTAAGCATTTAGAACGAAATCTAATGTAGGAAAATGGTACTTTACTCTTGACCGGTACGTTGGGACTTTGAAAATATTCGGGCGTTCCAATCGCTCGTCTGTTGCATCATAGCGCGTCTCGGCGCAATCGACCGATTCGCTCGACCCATTATTTTCGATTTACGGCTAAAATAAATTTTTCTCATTTTATTCAATAACATATTCTTGCTTAGATAACTTTTTTACATAGGGATTAAGCATTTAGAACGATATAATGTTTAAAATAAGGGCACTTTACTCTTGACATTTTACGGTTTTTTCAATTTTCTGAAAAATCCTATCATTAGATTTTTTTAAAAATACGATAATCTTGCATAACTAACGTTTCTACATAGGGATTAAGCATTTAGAACGAAATCTAATGTCAGAAAATGGCACTTTACTCTTGACATTTTTCGGTTTTTTAAATTTTCCTGAAAATCCTATCATTAGATTTTTTTTAAAATACGATATTCTTGCTTAACTAACGTTTTTACATAGGGATTAAGCATTTAGAACGAAATCTAATGTAGGAAAATGGTACTTTACTCTTGATCGGTACGTTGGGACTTAGAAAATATTCGGGCGTACGCGGCGCGCTCGGCGCTTCGAACAGCTCCGGTGTCCCCATTATTTTCGATTTACGGCTAAAATAAATTCTTCTAATTTTTTTCAATTACATATTCTTGCTTAAATAACTTTTTTACATAGGGATTAAGCATTTAGAACGAAACCTAATGTCAGAAAATGGCACTTTACTCTTGACATTTTTCGGTTTTTTCAATTTTCTGGAAAATCCTATCATTAGATTTTTTTTAAAATACGATATTCTTGCTTAACTAACGTTTTTACATAGGGATTAAGCATTTAGAACGAAATCTAATGTAGGAAAATGGTACTTTACTCTTGACCGGTACGTTGGGACTTTGAAAATATTCGGGCGTTCCAATCGCTCGTCTGTTGCATCATAGCGCGTCTCGGCGCAATCGACCGATTCGCTCGACCCATTATTTTCGATTTACGGCTAAAATAAATTTTTCTCATTTTATTCAATAACATATTCTTGCTTAGATAACTTTTTTACATAGGGATTAAGCATTTAGAACGATATAATGTTTAAAATAAGGGCACTTTACTCTTGACATTTTACGGTTTTTTCAATTTTCTGAAAAATCCTATCATTAGATTTTTTTAAAAATACGATAATCTTGCATAACTAACGTTTCTACATAGGGATTAAGCATTTAGAACGAAATCTAATGTCAGAAAATGGCACTTTACTCTTGACATTTTACGGTTTTTTCAATTTTATGAAAAATCCTATCATTAGATTTTTTTAAAAATACGATAATCTTGCTTAACTAACGTTTCTACATAGGGATTAAGCATTTAGAACGAAATCTAATGTAGGAAAATGGTACTTTACTCTTGATCGGTACGTTGGGACTTTGAAAATATTCGGGCGTTCCAATCGCTCGTCTGTTGCATCATAGCGCGTCTCGGCGCAATCGACCGATTCGCTCGACCCATTATTTTCGATTTACGGCTAAAATAAATTTTTCTCATTTTATTCAATAACATATTCTTGCTTAGATAACTTTTTTACATAGGGATTAAGCATTTAGAACGATATAATGTTTAAAATAAGGGCACTTTACTCTTGACATTTTACGGTTTTTTCAATTTTCTGAAAAATCCTATCATTAGATTTTTTTAAAAATACGATAATCTTGCATAACTAACGTTTCTACATAGGGATTAAGCATTTAGAACGAAATCTAATGTCAGAAAATGGCACTTTACTCTTGACATTTTTCGGTTTTTTCAATTTTCTGGAAAATCCTATCATTAGATTTTTTTTAAAATACGATATTCTTGCTTAACTAACGTTTTTACATAGGGATTAAGCATTTAGAACGAAATCTAATGTAGGAAAATGGTACTTTACTCTTGATCGGTACGTTGGGACTTAGAAAATATTCGGGCGTACGCGGCGCGCTCGGCGCTTCGAACAGCTCCGGTGTCCCCATTATTTTCGATTTACGGCTAAAATAAATTCTTCTAATTTTTTTCAATTACATATTCTTGCTTAAATAACTTTTTTACATAGGGATTAAGCATTTAGAACGATACATTGTTTAAAATAATGGCACTTTACTCCTGACATTTTACGGTTTTTTCAATTTTCTGAAAAATCCTATCATTAGATTTTTTTAAAAATACGATATTCTTGCTTAACTAACGTTTCTACATAGGGATTAAGCATTTAGAACGAAATCTAATGTCAGAAAATGGCACTTTACTCTTGACATTTTCCGGTTTTTTCAATTTTCTGGAAAATCCTATCATTAGATTTTTTTTAAAATACGATATTCTTGCTTAACTAACGTTTTTACATAGGGATTAAGCATTTAGAACGAAATCTAATGTAGGAAAATGGTACTTTACTCTTGACCGGTACGTTGGGACTTTGAAAATATTCGGGCGTTCCAATCGCTCGTCTGTTGCATCATAGCGCGTCTCGGCGCAATCGACCGATTCGCTCGACCCATTATTTTCGATTTACGGCTAAAATAAATTTTTCTCATTTTATTCAATAACATATTCTTGCTTAGATAACTTTTTTACATAGGGATTAAGCATTTAGAACGATATAATGTTTAAAATAAGGGCACTTTACTCTTGACATTTTACGGTTTTTTCAATTTTATGAAAAATCCTATCATTAGATTTTTTTAAAAATACGATAATCTTGCTTAACTAACGTTTCTACATAGGGATTAAGCATTTAGAACGAAATCTAATGTCAGAAAATGGCACTTTACTCTTGACATTTTTCGGTTTTTTCAATTTTCTGGAAAATCCTATCATTAGATTTTTTTTAAAATACGATATTCTTGCTTAACTAACGTTTTTACATAGGGATTAAGCATTTAGAACGAAATCTAATGTAGGAAAATGGTACTTTACTCTTGACCGGTACGTTGGGACTTTGAAAATATTCGGGCGTTCCAATCGCTCGTCTGTTGCATCATAGCGCGTCTCGGCGCAATCGACCGATTCGCTCGACCCATTATTTTCGATTTACGGCTAAAATAAATTTTTCTCATTTTATTCAATAACATATTCTTGCTTAGATAACTTTTTTACATAGGGATTAAGCATTTAGAACGATATAATGTTTAAAATAAGGGCACTTTACTCTTGACATTTTACGGTTTTTTCAATTTTCTGAAAAATCCTATCATTAGATTTTTTTAAAAATACGATAATCTTGCATAACTAACGTTTCTACATAGGGATTAAGCATTTAGAACGAAATCTAATGTCAGAAAATGGCACTTTACTCTTGACATTTTTCGGTTTTTTCAATTTTCTGGAAAATCCTATCATTAGATTTTTTTAAAAATACGATATTCTTGCTTAACTAACGTTTTTACATAGGGATTAAGCATTTAGAACGAAATCTAATGTAGGAAAATGGTACTTTACTCTTGATCGGTACGTTGGGACTTTGAAAATATTCGGGCGTTCCAATCGCTCGTCTGTTGCATCATAGCGCGTCTCGGCGCAATCGACCGATTCGCTCGACCCATTATTTTCGATTTACGGCTAAAATAAATTTTTCTCATTTTATTCAATAACATATTCTTGCTTAGATAACTTTTTTACATAGGGATTAAGCATTTAGAACGATATAATGTTTAAAATAAGGGCACTTTACTCTTGACATTTTACGGTTTTTTCAATTTTCTGAAAAATCCTATCATTAGATTTTTTTAAAAATACGATAATCTTGCATAACTAACGTTTCTACATAGGGATTAAGCATTTAGAACGAAATCTAATGTCAGAAAATGGCACTTTACTCTTGACATTTTTCGGTTTTTTCAATTTTCTGGAAAATCCTATCATTAGATTTTTTTTAAAATACGATATTCTTTCTTAACTAACGTTTTTACATAGGGATTAAGCATTTAGAACGAAATCTAATGTAGGAAAATGGTACTTTACTCTTGATCGGTACGTTGGGACTTTGAAAATATTCGGGCGTACGCGGCGCGCTCGGCGCTTCGAACAGCTCCGGTGTCCCCATTATTTTCGATTTACGGCTAAAATAAATTTTTCTCATTTTATTCAATAACATATTCTTGCTTAGATAACTTTTTTACATAGGGATTAAGCATTTAGAACGATATAATGTTTAAAATAAGGGCACTTTACTCTTGACATTTTACGGTTTTTTCAATTTTCTGAAAAATCCTATCATTAGATTTTTTTAAAAATACGATATTCTTGCTTAACTAACGTTTCTACATAGGGATTAAGCATTTAGAACGAAATCTAATGTCAGAAAATGGCACTTTACTCTTGACATTTTTCGGTTTTTTCAATTTTCTGGAAAATCCTATCATTAGATTTTTTTAAAAATACGATATTCTTGCTTAACTAACGTTTTTACATAGGGATTAAGCATTTAGAACGAAATCTAATGTAGGAAAATGGTACTTTACTCTTGATCGGTACGTTGGGACTTTGAAAATATTCGGGCGTTCCAATCGCTCGTCTGTTGCATCATAGCGCGTCTCGGCGCAATCGACCGATTCGCTCGACCCATTATTTTCGATTTACGGCTAAAATAAATTTTTCTCATTTTATTCAATAACATATTCTTGCTTAGATAACTTTTTTACATAGGGATTAAGCATTTAGAACGATATAATGTTTAAAATAAGGGCACTTTACTCTTGACATTTTACGGTTTTTTCAATTTTCTGAAAAATCCTATCATTAGATTTTTTTAAAAATACGATAATCTTGCATAACTAACGTTTCTACATAGGGATTAAGCATTTAGAACGAAATCTAATGTCAGAAAATGGCACTTTACTCTTGACATTTTTCGGTTTTTTCAATTTTCTGGAAAATCCTATCATTAGATTTTTTTTAAAATACGATATTCTTGCTTAACTAACGTTTTTACATAGGGATTAAGCATTTAGAACGAAATCTAATGTAGGAAAATGGTACTTTACTCTTGATCGGTACGTTGGGACTTTGAAAATATTCGGGCGTTCCAATCGCTCGTCTGTTGCATCATAGCGCGTCTCGGCGCAATCGACCGATTCGCTCGACCCATTATTTTCGATTTACGGCTAAAATAAATTTTTCTCATTTTATTCAATAACATATTCTTGCTTAGATAACTTTTTTACATAGGGATTAAGCATTTAGAACGATATAATGTTTAAAATAAGGGCACTTTACTCTTGACATTTTACGGTTTTTTCAATTTTCTGAAAAATCCTATCATTAGATTTTTTTAAAAATACGATAATCTTGCATAACTAACGTTTCTACATAGGGATTAAGCATTTAGAACGAAATCTAATGTCAGAAAATGGCACTTTACTCTTGACATTTTTCGGTTTTTTCAATTTTCTGGAAAATCCTATCATTAGATTTTTTTTAAAATACGATATTCTTGCTTAACTAACGTTTTTACATAGGGATTAAGCATTTAGAACGAAATCTAATGTAGGAAAATGGTACTTTACTCTTGATCGGTACGTTGGGACTTTGAAAATATTCGGGCGTACGCGGCGCGCTCGGCGCTTCGAACAGCTCCGGTGTCCCCATTATTTTCGATTTACGGCTAAAATAAATTTTTCTCATTTTATTCAATAACATATTCTTGCTTAGATAACTTTTTTACATAGGGATTAAGCATTTAGAACGATATAATGTTTAAAATAAGGGCACTTTACTCTTGACATTTTACGGTTTTTTCAATTTTCTGAAAAATCCTATCATTAGATTTTTTTAAAAATACGATATTCTTGCTTAACTAACGTTTCTACATAGGGATTAAGCATTTAGAACGAAATCTAATGTCAGAAAATGGCACTTTACTCTTGACATTTTTCGGTTTTTTCAATTTTCTGGAAAATCCTATCATTAGATTTTTTTAAAAATACGATATTCTTGCTTAACTAACGTTTTTACATAGGGATTAAGCATTTAGAACGAAATCTAATGTAGGAAAATGGTACTTTACTCTTGATCGGTACGTTGGGACTTTGAAAATATTCGGGCGTTCCAATCGCTCGTCTGTTGCATCATAGCGCGTCTCGGCGCAATCGACCGATTCGCTCGACCCATTATTTTCGATTTACGGCTAAAATAAATTTTTCTCATTTTATTCAATAACATATTCTTGCTTAGATAACTTTTTTACATAGGGATTAAGCATTTAGAACGATATAATGTTTAAAATAAGGGCACTTTACTCTTGACATTTTACGGTTTTTTCAATTTTCTGAAAAATCCTATCATTAGATTTTTTTAAAAATACGATAATCTTGCATAACTAACGTTTCTACATAGGGATTAAGCATTTAGAACGAAATCTAATGTCAGAAAATGGCACTTTACTCTTGACATTTTTCGGTTTTTTCAATTTTCTGGAAAATCCTATCATTAGATTTTTTTTAAAATACGATATTCTTGCTTAACTAACGTTTTTACATAGGGATTAAGCATTTAGAACGAAATCTAATGTAGGAAAATGGTACTTTACTCTTGATCGGTACGTTGGGACTTAGAAAATATTCGGGCGTACGCGGCGCGCTCGGCGCTTCGAACAGCTCCGGTGTCCCCATTATTTTCGATTTACGGCTAAAATAAATTTTTCTCATTTTATTCAATAACATATTCTTGCTTAGATAACTTTTTTACATAGGGATTAAGCATTTAGAACGATATAATGTTTAAAATAAGGGCACTTTACTCTTGACATTTTACGGTTTTTTCAATTTTCTGAAAAATCCTATCATTAGATTTTTTTAAAAATACGATATTCTTGCTTAACTAACGTTTCTACATAGGGATTAAGCATTTAGAACGAAATCTAATGTCAGAAAATGGCACTTTACTCTTGACATTTTTCGGTTTTTTCAATTTTCTGGAAAATCCTATCATTAGATTTTTTTAAAAATACGATATTCTTGCTTATCTAACGTTTTTACATAGGGATTAAGCATTTAGAACGAAATCTAATGTAGGAAAATGGTACTTTACTCTTGATCGGTACGTTGGGACTTTGAAAATATTCGGCCGTACGCGGCGCGTCTCGGCGCTTCGAACAGCTCCGGTGTCCCCATTATTTTCGATTTACGGCTAAAATAAATTCTTCTAATTTTTTTCAATTACATATTCTTGCTTAAATAACTTTTTTACATAGGGATTAAGCATTTAGAACGATACATTGTTTAAAATAATGGCACTTTACTCCTGACATTTTACGGTTTTTTCAATTTTCTGAAAAATCCTATCATTAGATTTTTTTAAAAATACGATATTCTTGCTTAACTAACGTTTCTACATAGGGATTAAGCATTTAGAACGAAATCTAATGTCAGAAAATGGCACTTTACTCTTGACATTTTTCGGTTTTTTCAATTTTCTGGAAAATCCTATCATTAGATTTTTTTTAAAATACGATATTCTTGCTTAACTAACGTTTTTACATAGGGATTAAGCATTTAGAACGAAATCTAATGTAGGAAAATGGTACTTTACTCTTGACCGGTACGTTGGGACTTTGAAAATATTCGGGCGTTCCAATCGCTCGTCTGTTGCATCATAGCGCGTCTCGGCGCAATCGACCGATTCGCTCGACCCATTATTTTCGATTTACGGCTAAAATAAATTTTTCTCATTTTATTCAATAACATATTCTTGCTTAGATAACTTTTTTACATAGGGATTAAGCATTTAGAACGATATAATGTTTAAAATAAGGGCACTTTACTCTTGACATTTTACGGTTTTTTCAATTTTCTGAAAAATCCTATCATTAGATTTTTTTTAAAATACGATATTCTTGCTTAACTAACGTTTTTACATAGGGATTAAGCATTTAGAACGAAATCTAATGTAGGAAAATGGTACTTTACTCTTGACCGGTACGTTGGGACTTTGAAAATATTCGGGCGTTCCAATCGCTCGTCTGTTGCATCATAGCGCGTCTCGGCGCAATCGACCGATTCGCTCGACCCATTATTTTCGATTTACGGCTAAAATAAATTTTTCTCATTTTATTCAATAACATATTCTTGCTTAGATAACTTTTTTACATAGGGATTAAGCATTTAGAACGATATAATGTTTAAAATAAGGGCACTTTACTCTTGACATTTTACGGTTTTTTCAATTTTCTGAAAAATCCTAACATTAGATTTTTTTAAAAATACGATAATCTTGCATAACTAACGTTTCTACATAGGGATTAAGCATTTAGAACGAAATCTAATGTCAGAAAATGGCACTTTACTCTTGACATTTTTCGGTTTTTTCAATTTTCTGGAAAATCCTATCATTAGATTTTTTTTAAAATACGATATTCTTGCTTAACTAACGTTTTTACATAGGGATTAAGCATTTAGAACGAAATCTAATGTAGGAAAATGGTACTTTACTCTTGACCGGTACGTTGGGACTTTGAAAATATTCGGGCGTTCCAATCGCTCGTCTGTTGCATCATAGCGCGTCTCGGCGCAATCGACCGATTCGCTCGACCCATTATTTTCGATTTACGGCTAAAATAAATTTTTCTCATTTTATTCAATAACATATTCTTGCTTAGATAACTTTTTTACATAGGGATTAAGCATTTAGAACGATATAATGTTTAAAATAAGGGCACTTTACTCTTGACATTTTACGGTTTTTTCAATTTTCTGAAAAATCCTATCATTAGATTTTTTTAAAAATACGATAATCTTGCATAACTAACGTTTCTACATAGGGATTAAGCATTTAGAACGAAATCTAATGTCAGAAAATGGCACTTTACTCTTGACATTTTTCGGTTTTTTCAATTTTCTGGAAAATCCTATCATTAGATTTTTTTTAAAATACGATATTCTTGCTTAACTAACGTTTTTACATAGGGATTAAGCATTTAGAACGAAATCTAATGTAGGAAAATGGTACTTTACTCTTGATCGGTACGTTGGGACTTAGAAAATATTCGGGCGTACGCGGCGCGCTCGGCGCTTCGAACAGCTCCGGTGTCCCCATTATTTTCGATTTACGGCTAAAATAAATTCTTCTAATTTTTTTCAATTACATATTCTTGCTTAAATAACTTTTTTACATAGGGATTAAGCATTTAGAACGATACATTGTTTAAAATAATGGCACTTTACTCCTGACATTTTACGGTTTTTTCAATTTTCTGAAAAATCCTATCATTAGATTTTTTTAAAAATACGATATTCTTGCTTAACTAACGTTTCTACATAGGGATTAAGCATTTAGAACGAAATCTAATGTCAGAAAATGGCACTTTACTCTTGACATTTTTCGGTTTTTTCAATTTTCTGGAAAATCCTATCATTAGATTTTTTTTAAAATACGATATTCTTGCTTAACTAACGTTTTTACATAGGGATTAAGCATTTAGAACGAAATCTAATGTAGGAAAATGGTACTTTACTCTTGACCGGTACGTTGGGACTTTGAAAATATTCGGGCGTTCCAATCGCTCGTCTGTTGCATCATAGCGCGTCTCGGCGCAATCGACCGATTCGCTCGACCCATTATTTTCGATTTACGGCTAAAATAAATTTTTCTCATTTTATTCAATAACATATTCTTGCTTAGATAACTTTTTTACATAGGGATTAAGCATTTAGAACGATATAATGTTTAAAATAAGGGCACTTTACTCTTGACATTTTACGGTTTTTTCAATTTTCTGAAAAATCCTATCATTAGATTTTTTTAAAAATACGATAATCTTGCATAACTAACGTTTCTACATAGGGATTAAGCATTTAGAACGAAATCTAATGTCAGAAAATGGCACTTTACTCTTGACATTTTTCGGTTTTTTCAATTTTCTGGAAAATCCTATCATTAGATTTTTTTAAAAATACGATATTCTTGCTTAACTAACGTTTTTACATAGGGATTAAGCATTTAGAACGAAATCTAATGTAGGAAAATGGTACTTTACTCTTGATCGGTACGTTGGGACTTTGAAAATATTCGGGCGTTCCAATCGCTCGTCTGTTGCATCATAGCGCGTCTCGGCGCAATCGACCGATTCGCTCGACCCATTATTTTCGATTTACGGCTAAAATAAATTTTTCTCATTTTATTCAATAACATATTCTTGCTTAGATAACTTTTTTACATAGGGATTAAGCATTTAGAACGATATAATGTTTAAAATAAGGGCACTTTACTCTTGACATTTTACGGTTTTTTCAATTTTCTGAAAAATCCTATCATTAGATTTTTTTAAAAATACGATAATCTTGCATAACTAACGTTTCTACATAGGGATTAAGCATTTAGAACGAAATCTAATGTCAGAAAATGGCACTTTACTCTTGACATTTTTCGGTTTTTTCAATTTTCTGGAAAATCCTATCATTAGATTTTTTTTAAAATACGATATTCTTGCTTAACTAACGTTTTTACATAGGGATTAAGCATTTAGAACGAAATCTAATGTAGGAAAATGGTACTTTACTCTTGATCGGTACGTTGGGACTTTGAAAATATTCGGGCGTACGCGGCGCGCTCGGCGCTTCGAACAGCTCCGGTGTCCCCATTATTTTCGATTTACGGCTAAAATAAATTTTTCTCATTTTATTCAATAACATATTCTTGCTTAGATAACTTTTTTACATAGGGATTAAGCATTTAGAACGATATAATGTTTAAAATAAGGGCACTTTACTCTTGACATTTTACGGTTTTTTCAATTTTCTGAAAAATCCTATCATTAGATTTTTTTAAAAATACGATATTCTTGCTTAACTAACGTTTCTACATAGGGATTAAGCATTTAGAACGAAATCTAATGTCAGAAAATGGCACTTTACTCTTGACATTTTTCGGTTTTTTCAATTTTCTGGAAAATCCTATCATTAGATTTTTTTAAAAATACGATATTCTTGCTTAACTAACGTTTTTACATAGGGATTAAGCATTTAGAACGAAATCTAATGTAGGAAAATGGTACTTTACTCTTGATCGGTACGTTGGGACTTTGAAAATATTCGGCCGTACGCGGCGCGTCTCGGCGCTTCGAACAGCTCCGGTGTCCCCATTATTTTCGATTTACGGCTAAAATAAATTCTTCTAATTTTTTTCAATTACATATTCTTGCTTAAATAACTTTTTTACATAGGGATTAAGCATTTAGAACGATACATTGTTTAAAATAATGGCACTTTACTCCTGACATTTTACGGTTTTTTCAATTTTCTGAAAAATCCTATCATTAGATTTTTTTAAAAATACGATATTCTTGCTTAACTAACGTTTCTACATAGGGATTAAGCATTTAGAACGAAATCTAATGTCAGAAAATGGCACTTTACTCTTGACATTTTTCGGTTTTTTCAATTTTCTGGAAAATCCTATCATTAGATTTTTTTTAAAATACGATATTCTTGCTTAACTAACGTTTTTACATAGGGATTAAGCATTTAGAACGAAATCTAATGTAGGAAAATGGTACTTTACTCTTGACCGGTACGTTGGGACTTTGAAAATATTCGGGCGTTCCAATCGCTCGTCTGTTGCATCATAGCGCGTCTCGGCGCAATCGACCGATTCGCTCGACCCATTATTTTCGATTTACGGCTAAAATAAATTTTTCTCATTTTATTCAATAACATATTCTTGCTTAGATAACTTTTTTACATAGGGATTAAGCATTTAGAACGATATAATGTTTAAAATAAGGGCACTTTACTCTTGACATTTTACGGTTTTTTCAATTTTCTGAAAAATCCTATCATTAGATTTTTTTAAAAATACGATAATCTTGCATAACTAACGTTTCTACATAGGGATTAAGCATTTAGAACGAAATCTAATGTCAGAAAATGGCACTTTACTCTTGACATTTTTCGGTTTTTTCAATTTTCTGGAAAATCCTATCATTAGATTTTTTTTAAAATACGATATTCTTGCTTAACTAACGTTTTTACATAGGGATTAAGCATTTAGAACGAAATCTAATGTAGGAAAATGGTACTTTACTCTTGACCGGTACGTTGGGACTTTGAAAATATTCGGGCGTTCCAATCGCTCGTCTGTTGCATCATAGCGCGTCTCGGCGCAATCGACCGATTCGCTCGACCCGTTATTTTCGATTTACGGCTAAAATAAATTTTTCTCATTTTATTCAATAACATATTCTTGCTTAGATAACTTTTTTACATAGGGATTAAGCATTTAGAACGATATAATGTTTAAAATAAGGGCACTTTACTCTTGACATTTTACGGTTTTTTCAATTTTCTGAAAAATCCTATCATTAGATTTTTTTAAAAATACGATAATCTTGCATAACTAACGTTTCTACATAGGGATTAAGCATTTAGAACGAAATCTAATGTCAGAAAATGGCACTTTACTCTTGACATTTTTCGGTTTTTTCAATTTTCTGGAAAATCCTATCATTAGATTTTTTTTAAAATACGATATTCTTGCTTAACTAACGTTTTTACATAGGGATTAAGCATTTAGAACGAAATCTAATGTAGGAAAATGGTACTTTACTCTTGACCGGTACGTTGGGACTTTGAAAATATTCGGGCGTTCCAATCGCTCGTCTGTTGCATCATAGCGCGTCTCGGCGCAATCGACCGATTCGCTCGACCCATTATTTTCGATTTACGGCTAAAATAAATTTTTCTCATTTTATTCAATAACATATTCTTGCTTAGATAACTTTTTTACATAGGGATTAAGCATTTAGAACGATATAATGTTTAAAATAAGGGCACTTTACTCTTGACATTTTACGGTTTTTTCAATTTTCTGAAAAATCCTATCATTAGATTTTTTTAAAAATACGATATTCTTGCTTAACTAACGTTTCTACATAGGGATTAAGCATTTAGAACGAAATCTAATGTCAGAAAATGGCACTTTACTCTTGACATTTTTCGGTTTTTTCAATTTTCTGGAAAATCCTATCATTAGATTTTTTTTAAAATACGATATTCTTGCTTAACTAACGTTTTTACATAGGGATTAAGCATTTAGAACGAAATCTAATGTAGGAAAATGGTACTTTACTCTTGACCGGTACGTTGGGACTTTGAAAATATTCGGGCGTTCCAATCGCTCGTCTGTTGCATCATAGCGCGTCTCGGCGCAATCGACCGATTCGCTCGACCCATTATTTTCGATTTACGGCTAAAATAAATTTTTCTCATTTTATTCAATAACATATTCTTGCTTAGATAACTTTTTTACATAGGGATTAAGCATTTAGAACGATATAATGTTTAAAATAAGGGCACTTTACTCTTGACATTTTACGGTTTTTTCAATTTTCTGAAAAATCCTATCATTAGATTTTTTTAAAAATACGATAATCTTGCATAACTAACGTTTCTACATAGGGATTAAGCATTTAGAACGAAATCTAATGTCAGAAAATGGCACTTTACTCTTGACATTTTTCGGTTTTTTCAATTTTCTGGAAAATCCTATCATTAGATTTTTTTTAAAATACGATATTCTTGCTTAACTAACGTTTTTACATAGGGATTAAGCATTTAGAACGAAATCTAATGTAGGAAAATGGTACTTTACTCTTGACCGGTACGTTGGGACTTTGAAAATATTCGGGCGTTCCAATCGCTCGTCTGTTGCATCATAGCGCGTCTCGGCGCAATCGACCGATTCGCTCGACCCATTATTTTCGATTTACGGCTAAAATAAATTTTTCTCATTTTATTCAATAACATATTCTTGCTTAGATAACTTTTTTACATAGGGATTAAGCATTTAGAACGATATAATGTTTAAAATAAGGGCACTTTACTCTTGACATTTTACGGTTTTTTCAATTTTCTGAAAAATCCTATCATTAGATTTTTTTAAAAATACGATAATCTTGCATAACTAACGTTTCTACATAGGGATTAAGCATTTAGAACGAAATCTAATGTCAGAAAATGGCACTTTACTCTTGACATTTTTCGGTTTTTTCAATTTTCTGGAAAATCCTATCATTAGATTTTTTTTAAAATACGATATTCTTGCTTAACTAACGTTTTTACATAGGGATTAAGCATTTAGAACGAAATCTAATGTAGGAAAATGGTACTTTACTCTTGATCGGTACGTTGGGACTTAGAAAATATTCGGGCGTACGCGGCGCGCTCGGCGCTTCGAACAGCTCCGGTGTCCCCATTATTTTCGATTTACGGCTAAAATAAATTCTTCTAATTTTTTTCAATTACATATTCTTGCTTAAATAACTTTTTTACATAGGGATTAAGCATTTAGAACGATACATTGTTTAAAATAATGGCACTTTACTCCTGACATTTTACGGTTTTTTCAATTTTCTGAAAAATCCTATCATTAGATTTTTTTAAAAATACGATATTCTTGCTTAACTAACGTTTCTACATAGGGATTAAGCATTTAGAACGAAATCTAATGTCAGAAAATGGCACTTTACTCTTGACATTTTTCGGTTTTTTCAATTTTCTGGAAAATCCTATCATTAGATTTTTTTTAAAATACGATATTCTTGCTTAACTAACGTTTTTACATAGGGATTAAGCATTTAGAACGAAATCTAATGTAGGAAAATGGTACTTTACTCTTGACCGGTACGTTGGGACTTTGAAAATATTCGGGCGTTCCAATCGCTCGTCTGTTGCATCATAGCGCGTCTCGGCGCAATCGACCGATTCGCTCGACCCATTATTTTCGATTTACGGCTAAAATAAATTTTTCTCATTTTATTCAATAACATATTCTTGCTTAGATAACTTTTTTACATAGGGATTAAGCATTTAGAACGATATAATGTTTAAAATAAGGGCACTTTACTCTTGACATTTTACGGTTTTTTCAATTTTCTGAAAAATCCTATCATTAGATTTTTTTAAAAATACGATAATCTTGCATAACTAACGTTTCTACATAGGGATTAAGCATTTAGAACGAAATCTAATGTCAGAAAATGGCACTTTACTCTTGACATTTTTCGGTTTTTTCAATTTTCTGGAAAATCCTATCATTAGATTTTTTTAAAAATACGATATTCTTGCTTAACTAACGTTTTTACATAGGGATTAAGCATTTAGAACGAAATCTAATGTAGGAAAATGGTACTTTACTCTTGATCGGTACGTTGGGACTTTGAAAATATTCGGGCGTTCCAATCGCTCGTCTGTTGCATCATAGCGCGTCTCGGCGCAATCGACCGATTCGCTCGACCCATTATTTTCGATTTACGGCTAAAATAAATTTTTCTCATTTTATTCAATAACATATTCTTGCTTAGATAACTTTTTTACATAGGGATTAAGCATTTAGAACGATATAATGTTTAAAATAAGGGCACTTTACTCTTGACATTTTACGGTTTTTTCAATTTTCTGAAAAATCCTATCATTAGATTTTTTTAAAAATACGATAATCTTGCATAACTAACGTTTCTACATAGGGATTAAGCATTTAGAACGAAATCTAATGTCAGAAAATGGCACTTTACTCTTGACATTTTTCGGTTTTTTCAATTTTCTGGAAAATCCTATCATTAGATTTTTTTTAAAATACGATATTCTTGCTTAACTAACGTTTTTACATAGGGATTAAGCATTTAGAACGAAATCTAATGTAGGAAAATGGTACTTTACTCTTGATCGGTACGTTGGGACTTTGAAAATATTCGGGCGTACGCGGCGCGCTCGGCGCTTCGAACAGCTCCGGTGTCCCCATTATTTTCGATTTACGGCTAAAATAAATTTTTCTCATTTTATTCAATAACATATTCTTGCTTAGATAACTTTTTTACATAGGGATTAAGCATTTAGAACGATATAATGTTTAAAATAAGGGCACTTTACTCTTGACATTTTACGGTTTTTTCAATTTTCTGAAAAATCCTATCATTAGATTTTTTTAAAAATACGATATTCTTGCTTAACTAACGTTTCTACATAGGGATTAAGCATTTAGAACGAAATCTAATGTCAGAAAATGGCACTTTACTCTTGACATTTTTCGGTTTTTTCAATTTTCTGGAAAATCCTATCATTAGATTTTTTTAAAAATACGATATTCTTGCTTAACTAACGTTTTTACATAGGGATTAAGCATTTAGAACGAAATCTAATGTAGGAAAATGGTACTTTACTCTTGATCGGTACGTTGGGACTTTGAAAATATTCGGCCGTACGCGGCGCGTCTCGGCGCTTCGAACAGCTCCGGTGTCCCCATTATTTTCGATTTACGGCTAAAATAAATTCTTCTAATTTTTTTCAATTACATATTCTTGCTTAAATAACTTTTTTACATAGGGATTAAGCATTTAGAACGATACATTGTTTAAAATAATGGCACTTTACTCCTGACATTTTACGGTTTTTTCAATTTTCTGAAAAATCCTATCATTAGATTTTTTTAAAAATACGATATTCTTGCTTAACTAACGTTTCTACATAGGGATTAAGCATTTAGAACGAAATCTAATGTCAGAAAATGGCACTTTACTCTTGACATTTTTCGGTTTTTTCAATTTTCTGGAAAATCCTATCATTAGATTTTTTTTAAAATACGATATTCTTGCTTAACTAACGTTTTTACATAGGGATTAAGCATTTAGAACGAAATCTAATGTAGGAAAATGGTACTTTACTCTTGACCGGTACGTTGGGACTTTGAAAATATTCGGGCGTTCCAATCGCTCGTCTGTTGCATCATAGCGCGTCTCGGCGCAATCGACCGATTCGCTCGACCCATTATTTTCGATTTACGGCTAAAATAAATTTTTCTCATTTTATTCAATAACATATTCTTGCTTAGATAACTTTTTTACATAGGGATTAAGCATTTAGAACGATATAATGTTTAAAATAAGGGCACTTTACTCTTGACATTTTACGGTTTTTTCAATTTTCTGAAAAATCCTATCATTAGATTTTTTTAAAAATACGATAATCTTGCATAACTAACGTTTCTACATAGGGATTAAGCATTTAGAACGAAATCTAATGTCAGAAAATGGCACTTTACTCTTGACATTTTTCGGTTTTTTCAATTTTCTGGAAAATCCTATCATTAGATTTTTTTTAAAATACGATATTCTTGCTTAACTAACGTTTTTACATAGGGATTAAGCATTTAGAACGAAATCTAATGTAGGAAAATGGTACTTTACTCTTGACCGGTACGTTGGGACTTTGAAAATATTCGGGCGTTCCAATCGCTCGTCTGTTGCATCATAGCGCGTCTCGGCGCAATCGACCGATTCGCTCGACCCATTATTTTCGATTTACGGCTAAAATAAATTTTTCTCATTTTATTCAATAACATATTCTTGCTTAGATAACTTTTTTACATAGGGATTAAGCATTTAGAACGATATAATGTTTAAAATAAGGGCACTTTACTCTTGACATTTTACGGTTTTTTCAATTTTCTGAAAAATCCTATCATTAGATTTTTTTAAAAATACGATAATCTTGCATAACTAACGTTTCTACATAGGGATTAAGCATTTAGAACGAAATCTAATGTCAGAAAATGGCACTTTACTCTTGACATTTTTCGGTTTTTTCAATTTTCTGGAAAATCCTATCATTAGATTTTTTTTAAAATACGATATTCTTGCTTAACTAACGTTTTTACATAGGGATTAAGCATTTAGAACGAAATCTAATGTAGGAAAATGGTACTTTACTCTTGATCGGTACGTTGGGACTTTGAAAATATTCGGGCGTACGCGGCGCGCTCGGCGCTTCGAACAGCTCCGGTGTCCCCATTATTTTCGATTTACGGCTAAAATAAATTTTTCTCATTTTATTCAATAACATATTCTTGCTTAGATAACTTTTTTACATAGGGATTAAGCATTTAGAACGATATAATGTTTAAAATAAGGGCACTTTACTCTTGACATTTTACGGTTTTTTCAATTTTCTGAAAAATCCTATCATTAGATTTTTTTAAAAATACGATATTCTTGCTTAACTAACGTTTCTACATAGGGATTAAGCATTTAGAACGAAATCTAATGTCAGAAAATGGCACTTTACTCTTGACATTTTTCGGTTTTTTCAATTTTCTGGAAAATCCTATCATTAGATTTTTTTAAAAATACGATATTCTTGCTTAACTAACGTTTTTACATAGGGATTAAGCATTTAGAACGAAATCTAATGTAGGAAAATGGTACTTTACTCTTGATCGGTACGTTGGGACTTTGAAAATATTCGGCCGTACGCGGCGCGTCTCGGCGCTTCGAACAGCTCCGGTGTCCCCATTATTTTCGATTTACGGCTAAAATAAATTCTTCTAATTTTTTTCAATTACATATTCTTGCTTAAATAACTTTTTTACATAGGGATTAAGCATTTAGAACGATACATTGTTTAAAATAATGGCACTTTACTCCTGACATTTTACGGTTTTTTCAATTTTCTGAAAAATCCTATCATTAGATTTTTTTAAAAATACGATAATCTTGCATAACTAACGTTTCTACATAGGGATTAAGCATTTAGAACGAAATCTAATGTCAGAAAATGGCACTTTACTCTTGACATTTTTCGGTTTTTTCAATTTTCTGGAAAATCCTATCATTAGATTTTTTTTAAAATACGATATTCTTGCTTAACTAACGTTTTTACATAGGGATTAAGCATTTAGAACGAAATCTAATGTAGGAAAATGGTACTTTACTCTTGACCGGTACGTTGGGACTTTGAAAATATTCGGGCGTTCCAATCGCTCGTCTGTTGCATCATAGCGCGTCTCGGCGCAATCGACCGATTCGCTCGACCCATTATTTTCGATTTACGGCTAAAATAAATTTTTCTCATTTTATTCAATAACATATTCTTGCTTAGATAACTTTTTTACATAGGGATTAAGCATTTAGAACGATATAATGTTTAAAATAAGGGCACTTTACTCTTGACATTTTACGGTTTTTTCAATTTTCTGAAAAATCCTATCATTAGATTTTTTTAAAAATACGATAATCTTGCATAACTAACGTTTCTACATAGGGATTAAGCATTTAGAACGAAATCTAATGTCAGAAAATGGCACTTTACTCTTGACATTTTTCGGTTTTTTCAATTTTCTGGAAAATCCTATCATTAGATTTTTTTTAAAATACGATATTCTTGCTTAACTAACGTTTTTACATAGGGATTAAGCATTTAGAACGAAATCTAATGTAGGAAAATGGTACTTTACTCTTGACCGGTACGTTGGGACTTTGAAAATATTCGGGCGTTCCAATCGCTCGTCTGTTGCATCATAGCGCGTCTCGGCGCAATCGACCGATTCGCTCGACCCATTATTTTCGATTTACGGCTAAAATAAATTTTTCTCATTTTATTCAATAACATATTCTTGCTTAGATAACTTTTTTACATAGGGATTAAGCATTTAGAACGATATAATGTTTAAAATAAGGGCACTTTACTCTTGACATTTTACGGTTTTTTCAATTTTATGAAAAATCCTATCATTAGATTTTTTTAAAAATACGATATTCTTGCTTAACTAACGTTTCTACATAGGGATTAAGCATTTAGAACGAAATCTAATGTCAGAAAATGGCACTTTACTCTTGACATTTTTCGGTTTTTTCAATTTTCTGGAAAATCCTATCATTAGATTTTTTTAAAAATACGATATTCTTGCTTAACTAACGTTTTTACATAGGGATTAAGCATTTAGAACGAAATCTAATGTAGGAAAATGGTACTTTACTCTTGATCGGTACGTTGGGACTTTGAAAATATTCGGCCGTACGCGGCGCGTCTCGGCGCTTCGAACAGCTCCGGTGTCCCCATTATTTTCGATTTACGGCTAAAATAAATTCTTCTAATTTTTTTCAATTACATATTCTTGCTTAAATAACTTTTTTACATAGGGATTAAGCATTTAGAACGATACATTGTTTAAAATAATGGCACTTTACTCTTGACATTTTACGGTTTTTTCAATTTTCTGAAAAATCCTATCATTAGATTTTTTTAAAAATACGATATTCTTGCTTAACTAACGTTTCTACATAGGGATTAAGCATTTAGAACGAAATCTAATGTCAGAAAATGGCACTTTACTCTTGACATTTTTCGGTTTTTTCAATTTTCTGGAAAATCCTATCATTAGATTTTTTTAAAAATACGATATTCTTGCTTAACTAACGTTTTTACATAGGGATTAAGCATTTAGAACGAAATCTAATGTAGGAAAATGGTACTTTACTCTTGATCGGTACGTTGGGACTTTGAAAATATTCGGGCGTTCCAATCGCTCGTCTGTTGCATCATAGCGCGTCTCGGCGCAATCGACCGATTCGCTCGACCCATTATTTTCGATTTACGGCTAAAATAAATTTTTCTCATTTTATTCAATAACATATTCTTGCTTAGATAACTTTTTTACATAGGGATTAAGCATTTAGAACGATATAATGTTTAAAATAAGGGCACTTTACTCTTGACATTTTACGGTTTTTTCAATTTTATGAAAAATCCTATCATTAGATTTTTTTAAAAATACGATAATCTTGCTTAACTAACGTTTCTACATAGGGATTAAGCATTTAGAACGAAATCTAATGTCAGAAAATGGCACTTTACTCTTGACATTTTTCGGTTTTTTCAATTTTCTGGAAAATCCTATCATTAGATTTTTTTTAAAATACGATATTCTTGCTTAACTAACGTTTTTACATAGGGATTAAGCATTTAGAACGAAATCTAATGTAGGAAAATGGTACTTTACTCTTGATCGGTACGTTGGGACTTTGAAAATATTCGGGCGTTCCAATCGCTCGTCTGTTGCATCATAGCGCGTCTCGGCGCAATCGACCGATTCGCTCGACCCATTATTTTCGATTTACGGCTAAAATAAATTTTTCTCATTTTATTCAATAACATATTCTTGCTTAGATAACTTTTTTACATAGGGATTAAGCATTTAGAACGATATAATGTTTAAAATAAGGGCACTTTACTCTTGACATTTTACGGTTTTTTCAATTTTCTGAAAAATCCTATCATTAGATTTTTTTAAAAATACGATAATCTTGCATAACTAACGTTTCTACATAGGGATTAAGCATTTAGAACGAAATCTAATGTCAGAAAATGGCACTTTACTCTTGACATTTTTCGGTTTTTTCAATTTTCTGGAAAATCCTATCATTAGATTTTTTTAAAAATACGATATTCTTGCTTAACTAACGTTTTTACATAGGGATTAAGCATTTAGAACGAAATCTAATGTAGGAAATTGGTACTTTACTCTTGATCGGTACGTTGGGACTTTGAAAATATTCGGCCGTACGCGGCGCGTCTCGGCGCTTCGAACAGCTCCGGTGTCCCCATTATTTTCGATTTACGGCTAAAATAAATTTTTCTAATTTTTTTCAATAACATATTCTTGCTTAAATAACTTTTTTACATAGGGATTAAGCATTTAGAACGATACATTGTTTAAAATAAGGGCACTTTACTCTTGACATTTTACGGTTTTTTCAATTTTATGAAAAATCCTATCATTAGATTTTTTTAAAAATACGATAATCTTGCTTAACTAACGTTTCTACATAGGGATTAAGCATTTAGAACGAAATCTAATGTAGGAAAATGGTACTTTACTCTTGACATTTTTCGGTTTTTTCAATTTTCTGGAAAATCCTATCATTAGATTTTTTTAAAAATACGATATTCTTGCTTAACTAACGTTTTTACATAGGGATTAAGCATTTAGAACGAAATCTAATGTAGGAAAATGGTACTTTACTCTTGATCGGTACGTTGGGACTTTGAAAATATTCGGGCGTTCCAATCGCTCGTCTGTTGCATCATAGCGCGTCTCGGCGCAATCGACCGATTCGCTCGACCCATTATTTTCGATTTACGGCTAAAATAAATTTTTCTCATTTTATTCAATAACATATTCTTGCTTAGATAACTTTTTTACATAGGGATTAAGCATTTAGAACGATATAATGTTTAAAATAAGGGCACTTTACTCTTGACATTTTACGGTTTTTTCAATTTTATGAAAAATCCTATCATTAGATTTTTTTAAAAATACGATAATCTTGCTTAACTAACGTTTCTACATAGGGATTAAGCATTTAGAACGAAATCTAATGTCAGAAAATGGCACTTTACTCTTGACATTTTTCGGTTTTTTCAATTTTCTGGAAAATCCTATCATTAGATTTTTTTTAAAATACGATATTCTTGCTTAACTAACGTTTTTACATAGGGATTAAGCATTTAGAACGAAATCTAATGTAGGAAAATGGTACTTTACTCTTGATCGGTACGTTGGGACTTTGAAAATATTCGGGCGTTCCAATCGCTCGTCTGTTGCATCATAGCGCGTCTCGGCGCAATCGACCGATTCGCTCGACCCATTATTTTCGATTTACGGCTAAAATAAATTTTTCTCATTTTATTCAATAACATATTCTTGCTTAGATAACTTTTTTACATAGGGATTAAGCATTTAGAACGATATAATGTTTAAAATAAGGGCACTTTACTCTTGACATTTTACGGTTTTTTCAATTTTCTGAAAAATCCTATCATTAGATTTTTTTAAAAATACGATAATCTTGCATAACTAACGTTTCTACATAGGGATTAAGCATTTAGAACGAAATCTAATGTCAGAAAATGGCACTTTACTCTTGACATTTTTCGGTTTTTTCAATTTTCTGGAATATCCTATCATTAGATTTTTTTAAAAATACGATATTCTTGCTTAACTAACGTTTCTACATAGGGATTAAGCATTTAGAACGAAATCTAATGTCAGAAAATGGCACTTTACTCTTGACATTTTTCGGTTTTTTCAATTTTCTGGAAAATCCTATCATTAGATTTTTTTTAAAATACGATATTCTTGCTTAACTAACGTTTTTACATAGGGATTAAGCATTTAGAACGAAATCTAATGTAGGAAAATGGTACTTTACTCTTGACCGGTACGTTGGGACTTTGAAAATATTCGGGCGTTCCAATCGCTCGTCTGTTGCATCATAGCGCGTCTCGGCGCAATCGACCGATTCGCTCGACCCATTATTTTCGATTTACGGCTAAAATAAATTTTTCTCATTTTATTCAATAACATATTCTTGCTTAGATAACTTTTTTACATAGGGATTAAGCATTTAGAACGATATAATGTTTAAAATAAGGGCACTTTACTCTTGACATTTTACGGTTTTTTCAATTTTCTGAAAAATCCTATCATTAGATTTTTTTAAAAATACGATAATCTTGCTTAACTAACGTTTCTACATAGGGATTAAGCATTTAGAACGAAATCTAATGTCAGAAAATGGCACTTTACTCTTGACATTTTTCGGTTTTTTCAATTTTCTGGAAAATCCTATCATTAGATTTTTTTTAAAATACGATATTCTTGCTTAACTAACGTTTTTACATAGGGATTAAGCATTTAGAACGAAATCTAATGTCAGAAAATGGCACTTTACTCTTGACATTTTTCGGTTTTTTCAATTTTCTGGAAAATCCTATCATTAGATTTTTTTAAAAATACGATATTCTTGCTTAACTAACGTTTTTACATAGGGATTAAGCATTTAGAACGAAATCTAATGTAGGAAATTGGTACTTTACTCTTGATCGGTACGTTGGGACTTTGAAAATATTCGGCCGTACGCGGCGCGTCTCGGCGCTTCGAACAGCTCCGGTGTCCCCATTATTTTCGATTTACGGCTAAAATAAATTTTTCTAATTTTTTTCAATTACATATTCTTGCTTAAATAACTTTTTTACATAGGGATTAAGCATTTAGAACGACATGTTGTTTAAAATAATGGTACTTTACTCTTGTGATTTTTCGGTTTTTTTTGATTATTTTGAAAAATAAATTTTTGTAATTTTTTTAAATACGATATTCGTGATCAGTGAACGATTTCACATATGGATTAAGCATTTAGAATCGTGCGGACGCGTTATTAAAAAAGTTTACTCGATGCGATGGGACTTTAAAAAGTTTGTGAAAATTTTCATATTGGGAAAAAATGTGTAATTTTTTGTCTAGTTTACGGTAGTGTAATTTATTTTAATGTTTACTATAAAAATTTTTTTCGTTCGTTCACGCGCTATGTTACAACAGCACGGCCGGGCGGTCTGTTGCCGCAGCGGTTTACACTCATAAGCGCGCGTGCTATTCGGCCGGCGGCGCCGGCGTCCTTGCCGGCCGTTCGGTATCTATAAGAGATACACGGTCCGTGCGAGGCGGACGGAGCAGAGCGGGTTTTGGGCCAATTCTACGATCTCGGTCGAGAAGCTGTCTCAGAGCTCCTTCGGGGCTTCGGTCCTGACTGTTTCGTGCCGTTTACGTTACGGACTTTTCTCCACACAGCGTGGCCACGGGTCGGTGTCTTTGACCGAATGGCCCATATGTGGCAAGCCCTACGGGGTTGGTTACCCGTATGCACTTTGTATGTATACTCGTACTCACTGAGCAATCGACTCTTCTGTCCGAGCGATGGAAAAATTTTTTAAAATGCATCTGTAAGATTTGGAAGCAAATCGTACCAATTGAAAACTGTGGCTAAAATGAATAGCCCAGTGGAGAGAGAAAACTATCAAAAAACTGATTTTTTAAATCAAGAGGTGTCAGAAATCGAAATGCCTAGCGCGAGCGGAAGAACACGCTTTCTCGCCAGTCCAGCATGTGTCCTGTCCGTTCTTCCTCGGCTTGCCGATTTTGCCCAGATCAGAGGTTTCGTGCTTCCGGCGGTCAGAAGATCAGCGTGAGCGTACGCGCTTCCACGACTATGGCATCACCCATGTACTTTTTCCTTTGAATATATTTGAGTACATAA
>NW_027476115.1:1345000-1347500 GCF_051020955.1 Megalopta genalis
TGCGTGATTTACACGGCCAGACGTGTGTACTACACGTATTAGGCCTTTGATCTGCGTTGCGTAGGCCACAACAAATCTTTCAAAGAGAGAGAGATATATGTGTTGTTGGGGTTTGTGATTATGAAGGTGCCCCAACGCACAAAAATATATAAAAATGTACAAAGTTGGGATGTGGTGTGGTGGAGAAGAGTTGGGCCCGACCAGATCATTCGTGCGTGATTTACACGGCAGACGTGTGTACTACACGTATTAGGCCTTTGATCTGCGTTGCGTAGGCCATCTTCCTTCCAAGACACACACGTGTTGGGGTTTGTGTGATTTTATGATAGTGCCTCAACACGGAAAAATAAGCGTACGAGAAGAGTTGGGCCCGACCAGATCATTCGTGCGTGATTTATACACGGCCAGACGCGTATTATATTACACGTATTAGGCCTTTGATCTGCGTTGCGTAGGCCATCTTCTCGATAGAGAGAAAGCCAATGTATTCTTTTTTCTTTCTTTACACACACACACACAGTTGTAGTAGGACAGGGAGGGATGCGAGCGTGCTAATCACGCTTCCTCAAGTCTTCGCTGTGGTGTAAAAAAAAAAAAGAAAAAAAGGAATCGTTGGGAAAGTCCAAAGGACGAAAATATCGGGCAGTCTGAAGATAACTTAATGCTCGTTTACATTGGTATCAAGAGAGACCGGCTTGTGTAGCTCGTTTCAATGCTGTGTCGTTGTCATTGACACCCTACTCTGTTGCGCGCTAGTGGCAGCATGAGCGTGGGACGTATATATATATGACACCCAGCTAGAGCCGGCCGTGAGTCCGTCCGGTGTAAATAACGACGAAAGGAGAGAGAAACTTTTCGAATCCAGTATCGGGTTGATAATTGTCCAGTTTGAATATCCATATCCCCGTCGTTTTTGGAGGTGATATACTCTCTGTGTTTCTTCGATAGAAGGCTTTTCAATGTTCTATTCGCTCCGACCGTCGAACTTGCAAGAAAACAGTGGTTTTGGATTTGCTCGTACATATATATATGGTTTCGACGGAAATATCTCGTTCTTTAAGGGACAATTATGTCGTTGTACGACGACTCCCGAATCTCCTTCGCGCGCTGGTTGGAGCTCTTCGGGTATCGGCTTGTTCCGAAATATAACACAAAAATGTGGTGGATAGCAAATACACATTATATATATATGAGAGAATAAAAGGGAAAAATTACCCTGAACGGTGGATCACTTGGCTCGTGGGTCGATGAAGAACGCAGCTAATTGCGCGTCAACGTGTGAACTGCAGGACACATGAACATCGACATTTCGAACGCACATTGCGGTCCACGGATACAATTCCTGGACCACGCCTGGCTGAGGGTCGTTTACGTACTTATAAACTGCTTGCGTTGATGGCACTTGTTGCCTATATACGTACGAGCGAATGGTGGGCGCTTCGTCGGCGTTTGTCGCGGTCCTATGAATATTGAGAAATTTTACGTACGTCTAACAGTCTTCGAGAGAGATGGAAATCGTGTTCGAACTAGCGTGAGTGTGGAAGGCGGTGTCGTGTGTCGTATATGTTTTATATACGTCCGCCCGTCTGAAACACCGCTTCGAAGCGGTGACAAAATCTTTTTCGGGACGATTCGTATCCGTAGAACTATCGAGATTTCACTGGTACATTTTCAACGCGCTCCCGACGTCGCCTGAAATGAAACGAGATGGGTTTAACCCACGAAAGCGTACTACACGAGTCTGTCCTATGTGAAGACTGTGTACAGAGATCGAACGAACGCATGAAAGAAATTGAACGAAAGAACACATAACCCGCAAAAATAT
The DNA here is from genome assembly GCF_051020955.1 of Megalopta genalis. NCBI lineage: Eukaryota > Metazoa > Arthropoda > Insecta > Hymenoptera > Halictidae > Megalopta > Megalopta genalis. The sequence goes on from NW_027476115.1 coordinate 1,346,826, forward strand.
AGAGTAGAATTGTGACCGTTGCTTCGAATTTGAATTTATATGTATATATATATCATAGCCCCAGGGAGTGGAACCTATGAGTGTGGAAGGATGTCTCTTACCGTTATGTTGCCAGAGGAAAAAAAGTCTCTCTCTTCGTACGACACATTTGTGTACGAATTGTATCGATGGCTATATAGATCCGATGTTGCACATATTCTGAGTAAAGAACACCCCACCCGGGTTACCGTCCTAAAACTCTTCTATTGGTGTGGCTATGATGTGTGTGTCAACGCAATCGCGAGTCTGGTTCTACGGAAAACCGTTTGTCGGTCGCCCCATATATCTTTTTGTTCTCTTCAAATGATCGAATAGCGAAACCGCACGAGATCAATCGGTCGTCTAGTCCCCGAAAGTACTTTTCGGACGGACGTTAAAGTTATACCGATTGTAATCGTCTTGCGAGTGTTTCGAAGATCTATATTTGGAGAGGATATCGAATTTTATAAAAGATATATTGGTGAGGCGCGATAAACGGTTTTTTTTTTGCTTTAAGGGTTTTTTGTGTTTTTTTTATTTTTTTTTTTTTTTGTGTTGCTCTGTACACGTTTCGCAAAATGCTTTCGGGGGGGGAAGCTCTGAAAAAATTTTTTTTCACGTTCCGACGACCTCAGAGTAGGCGAGATTACCCGCTGA
>NW_027476115.1:1350000-1352500 GCF_051020955.1 Megalopta genalis
CGTGTCGGGCTTGGTCGGGAAGCGGGTCTGGCTGACGTGCCGGGCCTGGGCGAGGTGAACGGCTCTCGTGGCTGGGATCCGAGCTCGGTCCCGTGCCTTGGCCTCCCGCGGGACGGTGATGCGTAATATAGACCTCTTGTTAGGTCCATTAGCCTCTCCCGTCCTAGTCGCACAGGTACCTCCTCGTGGTTCCCGACGGTAACGTGATGCATTGTTTGGACCTGTCCATTCAGTGCGTTGCGGCTAAATTCTGTGCGACACGACGTGCTGCCTAGCAGTAATGAGCCGCTGTAAGGGTGCAGCCCACCCAAATGGCCTGCCTTCGCGCTAATGTGGCGGCGGCTCTAGTCACTTTGAGGGAGGCATGTTATGGGTCATGGGGTTGCCACCCCCATGGCTCTATTGTCGTAGGCCCGAAGAATCAAAAGATAGATTATGGGTCAAGTGACCCATTGTCGGCGGGCCCTCGGGCCACTCGGATCGCCGACCCTACGACAGCGGCCACAGTGGATCGGAATGTTTGTCCGACGACCTCGAGAAATAAACCCAACAAGTCCAGTAACGACGCACAACATCCTGCGTCGCGGGGGGCACTACATCCGTGTCCCCATTGTTCGCGATCCTTTCCCACTTCCATCGGGTTAGGGGTCCATGTGAGGAGAGCTCATCCGGACGAGGCCAACCAACGAGTGCAGGTGGCGGTAAAGAAGGTTAGGTGGACTCAGGAGGAGACTGAGATGGTGGCGGCGGCTGAGGCGCTTGCGAGTGTGCAGGGCAACGTCAAATTTATGAACGAACATCTGCTGACGGTCTTCGACAATAAATTCAGTCTTGATCGACTGAAGGGCCTCAGAAAGAAATTGACGTATAAAGCTCTTGTTACACAGAAGATCGGTGTATGCCGCGAGCGTGGAACTGCCGTTGAGTCTCAACCTTCAACCTCCAGTGTCACTCAACATCACGACACAAGTCATCGACAGGCGGATTCGCCTACTCCTGTTCAGGAGCACTCTGCGTCGGCACAGCAACATCAGTGCCAATATATTGACGCTATCCGTAAGCTGATTGATCCGGCCGAAAGGGTGAAATCCCATGAAGCGGAGGAACTCGTAAGTCTTGCGAGAACGGTTCTTAATCGAGAACCAATAACACCGAGTGCTTGTTGTCGATGGCTTCAACGAGTCTTTCCGACGCCTTCTGCGAAAGTAAAGGAGCGGAGAACACCACTGCTCCGGCCACCTAAAGCTGCACCTGCCGGGCCCGTGCCGAGGTGGAGACTGAGGAGAAGGGAGTATGCGGCCATGCAGGAACTCTGGAGGAAGGACATGTCTCGCGCGGCCGGGCTTGTACTGGATGGCCCGGTGCAGGCTCAAACACCAACCGTTGGCGAGATGGTGGAGTACTGGACACCTATGCTCACCAGTCCTTCTGTCCCCATTGAACACCTTCATCCAGTTCAGGAAAGGGAGGACCTGCATTGGATCGCTGAGCCGGTTCGTGGCCATGAGATCCAGGCCAATGAGATCCCGCTCTCCTCGGCATCGGGTCTCGATAACATCTCGAGCAGGCAATGGAGGAGTGTGCCAGTAGTTCTAAGAACCTTATTTTATAATGTCATCCTTGCGGTAGGGGCATTTCCATCTGAGCTCCTCATCAGCAGGACGGTATTTATCCCTAAGAAGGACGGAAGCTCAACACCATCCGAGTTCCGTCCTATAAGTGTGGCTTCAGTCGTCGTTCGTCAGCTGCATAAAATCTTGGCGGTGAGATTGGCAAAAGCCGGTCTCATCGATGAGCGGCAACGAGGAGTACACGATGGCTGTGCTGAGAACGTTCTTGTACTGTCAACTGCCCTTCGTGACGCACGGAGCTGCTTAAAGCAGCTTCACGTTGTGTCCTTAGATGTGGCCAAGGCGTTTGACAGCGTTAGTCACCATGCCATAACATCGGCACTAAGGGGATTGGGACTCCCGGAGCTCTTTGTGAGGTACATAACAGCGACGTACCATAATAGCCGAACCGTGCTTCAGGTCCATGGAGAGACATCGGATCCGATCCGGGTAGCGAGGGGTGTGCGGCAGGGCGATCCCTTGTCGTCCCTGCTATTCTCGATCGTCATGGACCGGGTGATAAGGGTGTTACCCGAGGAGGTCGGCTATGTTATCAGGGAGCAAAGGGTCAATATACTGGCGTATGCGGATGACCTGATCTTGTTCGCGTCCTCCGTTTCAGGAATGCAGGGCATGCTTCGAACGGCTGAGGAAGAGGCACGAAAGTACGGGTTGGAATTCAACTCCGATAAATGTCTGGCTATGTCCATCCAGATCGCTGGTAAAGAAAAGAAGTACAAGATACTCTCCGCCAGCAAATTTGAGGTCAACGGTCGGTCTATAAAACAACTGGGACCTACCGAGGGCTTCCGATATCTGGGCATTAAGATCTCGCCAATGGGTATTGAAAAACCTGGGGGCAAGCTAGACAGAGAGTTGGCCAATATCAC